>NC_069502.1:651403870-651636718 GCF_027579735.1 Bombina bombina | reverse complement strand
AATGATTTCCTTGAAGAGATGCGTGCCTCCCAGAGGGAACAGGTGGAATACAGAGTGTACCTGACAGGAGTAGTGAATGAGATTGTCAAGAAGGACAAAGAGATATTTTTAATACTCTTAATAATATGTTGCAGGTCCTACGAGAGGTGCAAAACACACCATCTGCTCCTGCCCCATCTGCTCCTGGGTCTCCTCCATCTTCTTCTCTGCCTCAATCTCCTCCTCAGCCTGGTGATCCCTTAACCACTTATAGTACTCCTTCTCCCCCAAACATCTCCTATGAGAACTCGTCGGAGGGCGCAGTTGCCCCCCCAGCACCTCCGTCCCGTGGGAAGAGGGGAAGGAAGAGGAAGTAATTTTGTATATATTTATTTTAAATTTATTTAATGTGTAAAGGATAGGTATGTGATGATATGGTCTTCTTACACTTGTGGAGCACACCCTGTATTTAATAGGCTTCTATGGGACTGGGTCCATGGAGGCATATTGTTTGCAGAGTGTTTTTTACAAGTGTGTGGCGACAACATCATCACATGCTGTCCTAGTTGATTACATTGATTGTTTTTTTCGATGTGATATCCAAACTGTTTTCCCAATCTCAAACAAAATGACCATTACAATTATACATGATGGCATATCAATGTTTTGATGCCAACAACACAGCTTAAAGGGACAGTCATAACATGAATTATTGTTGGTTACAAAGAAAACACTTTATTACGCATTATTATTAAGTTTTGAACTGTTATAGAAATACATGTTTTACTTCTGTGATTAAACTTTTATCTATGCCTCTGCAAAACAACCCCTTATTTCAGTTCTTTTGACAGACCTGCATTTCAGCCAATCAGTGATCACTCCAGGGTAACTATACTGCATGAGCTCAATGTTTTTTATATGAAACACATTAACTAATGCCCTCTAGTGGTCAAAATGCATTCAGATTTGAGGCACTCTTTAAGGTCTAAGAAATGAACAGATGAACCTCCTTGGTTTAGCTTTGAACTAAGAACACCAATAGAACAAAGATAATTTTTGGTAAAAGTTAAATTGATAGTTGAAGAAAATTGCATTTCAGATTAAAATCCTTAATGTTTTGTTTGACTTGACTGTCCCTTTAAACAAAAACATATGTTAACATATACTAATCCTTAGGGCTTGTTGGTATATCTACACGTACTTGTTAAAACAAGCAAATATTTGAATTTGATATTAAGCCTGTATGCCATATTTCTCTTGACGTGTTAAATAAAGTCTATTTTTTTAAAGCTACATTAGAGTGTTTGAATATTTTAAGAAAGACATTTCATTTAGAAGGAGTATGAAAGAAGAACATTCGCTTACATGATTTTGACAGACGAAAATTTTAAACAACTGCTGATGATTGGTGGCTGCATATATTTAATGATTGTCAGTGCCTCACCCATGTGTTCACTTAAAAACTAGTAGTGTATTGATGCTTATTCAACACATTATACCAAGAGACTGAAGCACATTTGAGAATAGAAGATAATTGCAAACCTGGTTAAAAATGTTAAAAAAAAAATTATATATATTTCGGGTTTCATGTCCTTTTTAGAGTTACATTAGAAATATATGCTCACAATGCTATATTTGGACATTAACAATGTGGAAGCCATACATGACACGATACTGAGCATTTACATTAAGAAAAAAATATAACATCTAGAATAAGTAGACATCTCATATATATTTACCATATGATAAAGGTCAATGCATATTGATTATTTTATTAAAATACAAAAGTGCATCTTTAGGAATTATATATGTAGAAAATTCAACACAACACATTAATTATTTTGTAAATTGAAAATATTGTTGACAAACATATTAAACAAGATGGAGTATATTCATGTATTTGCACTTGCCTCAAAATTTATTCTGGATGAAAAACATATTGCCTTCATTTGTTTATTCATTCTTTATCAGCTATGGTTCAACAATGTACATGATTGACACAATACATAATCCAAGAAATTCATGGTTTTAAACTTGTGTTCTCATTCACAAACATCGGTTACGTGGCAAATCAAATATTGTGGGACAATGTAATCCAATCAGACGGATTTAACACCTTTGCATGTAACGTCTTAAGCAACATGGCGCATCCGAGATCGCGTAAAAACGTAATCCAATCCAAGGACGGATTTTACACCTTTTAATGTGACGTCTTAAGCATCATGGCGTATCCGAGATTGCATAAAAATGTAATCCAATCCAAGGATGGATTTTACACCTTTGCATGTGATGTCTTAAGCAACATGGTGCATCCAAGATCGCGTAAAAACGTAATCCAATCCAAAGACAGATTTTACACCTTTGCATGTTACTTCTTAACCAACATTGCTCATCCGAGATCGCGTAAAAACTTCATCTAATCCAAGGACGGATTTTACACCTTTGCATGTGACATCTTAAGCAACATGGCGCATCCGAGATCGCGTAAAAATGTAATCCAATCCAAGGATGGATTTTACACCTTTGCATGTCAATAAGAAACTTTTTTATATTTGAAAAACTAGTATGTGCTATATTGTTATCTATTAAGGGTGTTTGTTTCATGTAATGCACAGCTTCACATAATGTAATACTAGATAACAGAAACCCATGACACCCATATTTTTTATTTCACGATTATGTAAGAGATTGCAATTTTAACTACCTTTCAAATTTACTGATATTATTTAAATTTGCTTCTTTCTCTTGTTATCTTTTACTGAGATGTGTTTCTAGGTAATCTCAAGAGCAGCAAATAACCTATGTTCTAGCTGCTGATTGGTGGCTGCATATATATACTGATTGTCATTGGCTCACCTATGTGTTCAGTTAGAAACCAGTAGTGCACTGCTGCTCCTTTAACAAATGATACCAATAGACTGAAGCAAATTTGAGAATTGAAGTAAATTGGAAAGTTTTTTAAAGTAGTATGTTCTACCGTAATGAAATTTTTTTTTTGAGTTTCATGTCCCTTTAAATGAGAAATAATGCTACTAGATACATTATGAAAATGTGGATTGGTTATACATTATATGTTACCTATAGCACTGGTCACCATCTTTCCGCTTTAAAAAGGGACACACATGAGAAATACATATGTGTGGGATGTTTTCAGAGCTGTTTAAAGATTTTTTAAGAACAATGACATATGTATTTTTTATATGTGTCACTTATTAAAGCGGAAATATGGTCAGCCTACCTATAGCAATATATCGTTGGATAATTAAATATTATCAATAATAGAGAGATATTAATCATCTAAAATGTGTGCATTACACACAGTGATTTCTATGGTTATATTACTACAATAAGATGTAAGGGAAATTGGAATAGATGTGCTGTCAACATTCAGATAATAGTCTATTTTAAAGATATTATATGTGTATGTTGATGTCAAAAGAAAATAAATACATTAGAAATGCATGTCCATAAATTAAGAATTGTGGTCAGGATCACTTAAAGGGACATGAAAGCCAAAAAATTAAGTTCATGATTCAGATATAGATACTATTTTCATCAAGTTTATAATTTACTTCAATTATCTAATTTGTTTAATTATCTTGGTATCAATTGTTAAAGGTGCATCAATGCACTAATGGTTTCTAAATGAACATATGGATGAGCCAATAACAACCAATATATATATATATGCAACCAACAATCAACATCTAGAACCTAGGTTCTCTGCTACTCATGATATTGCAAAGATAAAACTTTCAGCAAAGTATAACAAGAAAATGAAGCAAATTAAATAATAGATGTAAATATAAAAGTTTATAAAAATGGTATTCTATATCTGATTCATGAAAGGATTTTTTATTTATTTCATGTCCCTTTAAGGATTATCAACATAAAAGATATTTTATAACAAATGACATGAATAAATAAAGAAGAAATATATATATTAATGACATTCTTTTTATTATGATAAATATGATATAGGAATGTCATAAAACATAAAGAAATAAGATAACTTTAAAAAAAGTCAGAATGAGAAATCATCCCCATTAGAGCCATTTGACAAGGTGACATAGTGCATCACAGTCCTTGGAGGGAGTTGACAAGGCAAAACAAAGGCCAGCACAGCCACTTTGGAGACATCTGACAAGGTGACAAAGTGCATCACGGTCCTTGGAGGGAGTTGACAAGTCAAAACAAAGGCCAACACAGCACTTTTGAAGACATCTGACAAGGTGACATAATGCATCACAGTCCTTGGAGGGAGTTGACAAGGCAAAACAAAGGCCAACACAGCCCCATTTGTGCCATTTTACAAGGTGACATAGTGCATCACAGTCCTTGGAGGAAGTTGACAAGGCAAAACAAAGGCCAACACAGCCCCATTTGTGCCATTTTACAAGGTGACATAGTGCATCACAGTCCTTGGAGGAAGTTGACAAGGCAAAACAAAGGCCAACACAGCCCCATTTGAGCCATTTGACAAGTTGACATAGTGCATCACAGTCCTTGGAGGGAGTTGACAAGGCAAAACAAAGGCCAACACAGCCCCTTTGGAGACATCTGACAAGGTTACATAGTGTATCACAGTCCTAGGAGAATGCTGACAAGGCAAAACAAAGGCCAACACAGCCCCTTTGGAGACATCTAACAAGGTGACATAGTGCATCACAGTCCTTGGAGGGAGTTGACAAGGCAAAACAAAGGCCAACATAGCCCCATTTGAGCCATTTTACAAGGTGACATAGTGCATCACAGTCCTTGGAGGAAGTTGGCAAGGCAAAACAAAGGCCAACACAGCCCCATTTGAGCCATTTGACAAGGTGACATAGTGCATCACAGTCCTTGGAGGGAGTTGACAAAGCAAAACAAAGGCCAACACAGCCCCTTTGGAGACATCTGACAAGGTAACAGTGTATCACAGTCACTGGAGAGAGTTGACAAGGCAAAACAAAGGCCAACATAGCCCTTAGTATAAATCTGGCAAGGTGAAATAGTGCAACAGGCATAAGAACTTATAACTATGCCAAATGGAAACAAATATCAAACAAATGCCAAATCGCAATAAATATATAAAACAGAACAGGACATGTGGATGGAGGAGTTATTTGTCCTCACTCGGGCCATCTCCGGATCCTCCACTTACTGAGGTATCAGCATCACCCTCATCGTCTTGTGCATCTCCAGCTGCAGATCCCAGCATTGACTGTATCCGTATGAGTCTGGATAGAGTCATGCGAGAAAGCTGCAGCTGGGTTTGCATGGTGTCGTTCATCCTTCCCAGCAAAGCAAGTGTACTCAGCATGGTTTGCTCTAACCTTACTAGAGCCTCTAGTGTTAACCTAAAGAAGAATAAAATTACAAAGTAATAATTCAAGAACATAATAAAAGTAGAGCAAAGGGACCTTGTACTAATTAAAATACAAATCATTATTCTAATAAAATATGGTATGGATAAAAAGAATTACACATTAAATATGATCTTCATAGATAAACCATTAAGATCTTAGGAAAAATCAAAACCCTATCAATCTTCCAAAAAATACATTGGTTTATGACACAATGTGAAAATGGCAATGATAACAAATCAAAGATAATTGCATATATACTAATAAATATATATATATATATATATATATATATATATATATATATACAACATCTAGGCAATATAATTTTGATAATATAAAATGAGAATGTTGAATTCATACAATGTATAATTTGAAGATTTACATTACTAAAATATAATGTGAAATCCAATTTTGACTAATTAGATCAGTATAATGTCCCTTTAAGAATGTATGTTCTAATGTTTATTTGTAATGATACTTACATCGGTGGCTGGTAAGGACAATCCGACACCAGGACAATGAAGGTGGGGATTGGGATTAGGGTCAATGTGTTGATGGGGAGGGATGGGGCAATGTGGCGGGATTGGACTCGCTGCTCCGGTGGAGCTGCCACAGTTGGGGAGTCAGGGGCCATGGGATTTGCTGGCTGTGCATGTGGGGGAGGAGGAAAACTATGCATTGTTGCCCACCACAAATATGTAGTATTTCCAGTAATGCTTTGTTTCTCATAGACCTATGCATATTGTTTGTGCAAACTTAAGATACATTGAGAATGAAACTATATGTGATTATTAAAGTCAGTTTTTTATTGTATATTCACAATCTGCTATGTCTGAATCCTGGAAGATTCAATTCTTTTTCCATTCAATAAAAATTAAATAGCCATCACAAGCTCTAAATAAAACTTAGTTAATTTTTTAAATATCCACTGTGCAGTCATGTGTCTAAATATGAGAATATATTTAAATATATGAGTGTCTTTTTGTACATATAAAAGGGACAGTACACCAAAAAGATATTTACTTTAATACACTACAAATTACATGCATGTTCGATCTGTTATAATGAATATCACATTTGACCTGTGTGAGAACCTTATTTGTAAAATGTCCATGTATCTCCATCCTTTCATGGGGCTTTAAATGATTCAGTGCAGACTCTTAAAGGGACAGTATATTATAATATTTCTAAAAATTAATGTTACAATTCCTTATTATTTTATTATCAGCAGAGTATATAATGTATGAAATTAAATTGTTCATGTTAGTCTATGAATTATTATTTTGAAGCCAAAACTCAAAATATTTTTATTACCTTGGGTAGATAGTCCTGATCTCCTAACTTTATCACATTTTTTAACATATACATACTTCTTATATCTGCAAAACAATCAATCAAAAAGATTTGTAATTTGTATTACCTTATGCATTGTATGCCCCATTGGGAGAGAAATATCTTATAATGTCTGTATTTAGACAGCTTTGCCTTAAGGACAAATCCATTAGGAAAAGGTGGAGAAAACATAGGAGAAATAAAATAAATTAAAATCCAGGGTAACAGAAATACTTCAAAGATTTTTATACACTCCAACAGGCAAAGAGTATATGTGAGACATTATATCTAGAAATACCTATAGTTAACTGTCGCTTAAAATGACTCCACTAGAGTGAAAAGTCATTAATATGGCATACAATAACTAGCTTGTTATAAATGTGAAAATAAAAAGTTAACTATCATGTTTTCTTTAAAGATAATTTAATCTACCTAGGTTAACTTTCAAATAATGAAACCCTAATAAATAAGATATATTTTGTTTAATAATATTTTTTTGGTACCCAAGAAAGATTATAGATATTATAATGTAAATATAACATTAACTACTCTGTCACTTGACTGAGACAAGTTGAACATTTCATTTCTTAAAAGTGAAATGACCATAGTTGGTATGCTGACTTTATACTGCATATCCTCGTCATAAATATTTTATGATTTTGACATCTCTAAATCACACAAACAAATCTTAGATGGCTGTATCTAACTCCACCTTAACTTTTGTAAGATACAAGACTTTAACACTCATTATCTGGTTAAGCTGTGATGATATTTTTTTTATTTAATAAATTAAAACAAAATAGTATATTTGATATCAGCATGCGCTTGTAAAATAGATACTTTAACAGTCATGGGAATAATATTTTGTTTACATGTCATAATATTAGAGGATGTATTTCTTATTATCTTATTGGGATCGAGATATATATATATAAATATACATAAAATAATATGTTTTCAATAAATAAAATATAAAAATATAGTATGTAAAGAAATGTATTGGAACAAAAAAAATAAATTTGATACAATGTTGATCACAAGGGACGCTTTAGCCATGGAGTTTGGGGGATCTATAGTGCAATATGTCCCAATGGTAGCATGTTCGTAATGATTGCTGACTTTTTAAAACATCAGAGTAAGATCTGGGAACTGATTTTACATCTAAGATATATGTTCGAATTCTGTTGGGGTTTAGTATAAGAAGCCTTTGATACACGGCGTGTCAAGCAAACACAGATAAGCAGCATACAGATTACTTCAGGTCCTATGTTGAAGCAGCGGTATCTGTTGACTCAGAAATGTAACCCTTGTATGCAGCACAATTGTGCAGTTAAAGTTTTCTCTATTTGAAAAGTGTTATGATGTCCTAGAAGGGTTAACTGTGCAAGAAAACTATCAGCAAAGCCGCTGGTTTGTGTTGAAGAGACATTAACTTTGGTTTTGGACACTATTTATTATAATAAGATGTTTTTTTGTTTTTTTTTTGTTTTTGTTTAAGATGACCAATAGATTAAGATCTGGTGACTAATTTTCTATTTAGGATATATGGTTCAACTCTGCTGGATATAGCAGGGAATATATTGTTGCACTAGATATCTTTCAGATTTGCTGGTCTCTTCTGTATACAAGGGGATTTGTATATGTGTTTGCTAATTTTTCTCCAACATAAATAAGGGCTTATGTCTGGATATATTGACACGCTCCAAATATAAAATAGACTTAATTTGTACATACATTTCATAGAAGTAATTAGATTCAGTGTAGAAGTGGTCAATTATACTATTGCATCTCTCTTTTTTTTCAGTGTGGTTTAATAATGAAGCCCTGCTATATATATTGCAGTATATTTTAAAATCTAGGTGCTGCCTATATTCAAGCTAGTAAGGATTGCTGCTTTCTTATTAAAGGGGTCAGCTTAAAATTGATGTAAATTGTCTGATCAACAATATATGGCCTACTAAGGCTTAACTGGATATAGGGCTATACTAATAGATTAGAAAGGGTAAAAAAACTGTTATATTACTTAACAGACTTTATTTCTTCATATGGTAGTATTCAAATATATAAAAGAAGGGGAAAATTATCTGTACAGATAAGAAAGAAATATGTTATCTGGTTTATATATGATAAGTGGGAGAAGCTTGTCTCCTATATGGCATGAGGGGGATTATACTATCTATAGAAAGTGAAACATTCTGAGAGAATACAGTTGTTTTGATAGATATATTGTCTCCTCCTACTAAATTTGGAACTGGCTCTTGATAGAGGTCAAGAGATTAGTTTACCTACACATAGGGTAGTGCTCCACTATCTCACACTTCACACC
Source organism: Bombina bombina (assembly GCF_027579735.1). NCBI lineage: Eukaryota > Metazoa > Chordata > Amphibia > Anura > Bombinatoridae > Bombina > Bombina bombina. The sequence goes on along the minus strand of NC_069502.1, from coordinate 651,627,733 downwards.
TTTTTTTTTTTCCACCTTATTTGTTCACAGTAGGACACACACAATAAACACTTCACACTTTCACTTTTTTTTTACACATTGATACCTATTGGTATCCCTTTTTCCACTTCTTCTTTTTTTTTTTCTCCCCCTACACACTACAATACACTTTTTTTCACCTCGGCACTTAGTTGGCCGAAAATTTATATCACAGTAGTGTTCACACGGATCACTGCCCTACTCTGTATAAATAATAGATGGATAGATTTCTGACCAACTCTAGAAATAATAGTGAAATAATGCCTCCTAAACAAGTAAAGATAGGAAACCTAGAAGCAGTATTGGTTTAGTTGATTTAGAACAATCTGACAAGAGTCCCAATATAAGTCATCAGGTTGACACAGGGAGTTTGGTTAAACAAATTTCCGATATTTTTTATAGGAATTTATGACTCTAAGGAATATACTGATATTATGGAGCTAATCTCATTTCATTTACCCAAAGCCTTAGGATACCCTATAGAACAGCTTCCAATTAAAATTGAAAGAGTCCACAGAGTGGGCCCCGTCAATTTTAAAGATGGAACCCCAAATTTAAAAAGACCAATAATAGCAAGGTTTCTGGATTATCAAGATAAGTCTAAAATTCTCACATTATATCGCAAAAATTATCCTGTCGAGTTTAACAATAAATCAATTGGGTGGATTAGTGCGCGCTAAAGGAAGGTATTGCTAAACACTACTCTAAAGATACAATCTCTGTATGTATCAAATACAAGTTAATAACCAAATAGCGAAGCCAAAGCTTCAAGATAGAGAAAGTGCGCTAACAAGCTGAAAGTATACACACCATATAAGAAATTGAAGTGAAAATTTAATTAACATATAGAATAAGATACACAAATATATACACTAAAAATAGGGACGTCTCCCTGTAATGTGAATACAACTGGGAAAAAATCCTAATGAAAAAACAGGTTAAAACCTATAATGATGGATAATGCAGATACTAATTGATAATCTATGACATAAAAAGATATAGCATAAAAATGATAATTAAAAGATATGGCATAACAGTGATAGCATAAAATAAAATAAAACTTAAAAGGGACAAGCACCAAGTTCATATGTATCAAAACAGTGCAGGTGGCTGTATGCAAATAATTATCGATATTGGAACAGTGGAAAGAAAATAACGGCTTGTACCACAAATAGATACAGTTTACTGTACCGTAAGTCAAGAGAGTGTTCAGAGGGTGTTACCGAGGAGAAGAAATCCTTCGGTCAAGGCTCGGACCGCGGCTGCAGTAACTGCCGTTCCTGGAGATAGAAGTGTGCAAACCTCTGCACATGTGAGTCGGCGTCTGACGTCACAGGCTTCTCATCGGCTCCTCTCAGGGTGTTACTCCCTGCTCCAGCAGCATAAAGGAAAAGCAGCTGATTGCTGTGTCCTGGTGGGAACTTTCTGTGAAGGCAGACTTGGCTGCTGTAGGTATGTTTAATGATCCAATACAATAGTGGGGCACAAGTTATCCCTCACCTTGGGATATTCAAAAGATGCTGGTAACCGGGTTTAAAGTTGCAGTACAGGCTGTACTGAAATATCCCTTGCTATTTCAAAGTCACAGTGTCACAGTGTCACAAATGCAAGCGACGCGTTTCGCCCTCCCTTGGGCTTTATCAAGATGCCTCTTGATAAAGCCCAAGGGAGGGGTGAAACGCGTCGCTTGCATTTGTGACACTGTCACACTGTGACTTTGAAACAGCAAGGGATATTTCAGTACAGCCTGTACTGCAACTTTAAACCCAGGGTTACCAGCATCTTTGAATATCCCAAGGTGAGGGATAACTTGTGCCCCACTATTGTATTGGATCATTAAACATACCTACAGCAGCCAAGTCTGCCTTCACAGAAAGTTCCCACCAGGACCACAGCAATCAGCTGCTTTTCCTTTACGCTGCTGGAGCAGCGAGTAACACCCTGAGAGGAGCCGATGAGAAGCCTGTGATGTCAGACGCCAACTCACATGTGTAGAGGTTTGCACACTTCTATCTCCAGGAACGGCAGTTACTGCAGCCGCGGTCCAAGCCTTGACCGAAGGATTTCTTCTCCTCGGCAACACCCTCTGAACACTCTCTTGACTTACGGTACAGTAAACTGTATCTATTTGTGGTACAAGCCATTATTTTCTTTCCACTGTTCCAATATCGATAATTATTTGCATACAGCCACCTGCACTGTGTTGATACATATGAACTTGGTGCTTGTCTTTTAAGTTTTATTTTATTTTATGCTATCACTGTTATGCCATATCTTTTAATTATCATTTTTATGCTATATCTTTTTTATGTCATAGATTATCAATTAGTATCTGCATTATCCATCATTTATAGGTTTTAACCTGTTTTTTCATTAGATTTTTTCCCAGTTGTATTCACATTACAGGGAGACGTCCCTATTTTAGTGTATATATTTGTGTATCTTATTCTATATGTTTATTAAATTTTCACTTCAATTCCTTATATGGTGTGTATACTTTCAGCTTGTTAGGCACTTTCTCTATCTTGAAGCTTTGGCTTCGCTATTTGGAGTTTAACAATAAGCAAATTTTAATCCTTCCAGGATTTTGCAGTAGAAACATTGAACAAAAGGAAATAAATTTCTCCTTTTTGTACACAATTGATTGAATTAGGGTATAAAAACAAATATGATTTACCCTGCTAAATTAAACATTCTGCACAGAGACGATTTTCATTGATAATCCAGAAGATGCAAAACATTTTATTAAAAAGGTTAAGCTACAAATGGAGAAAGCACAATGAGTACAGTGCTGTAAGCATCAGGTTGCATTAATTAAATTATTTTTCAGCTACTATAATTAAGGAAGTATAATGATTTGCAATCAAGAGGTATTAGGTTGTAACTATATGTATGTCTTGACATGTTTTTATGCTTTTTCTTTGGGATTTTTTTTTCTTTTTTCTTCTGTTGTTTTGTGTTGTGTTTTACTTTGTTTTCTCCCCTCCACCTCTGTCGCTCCTACCTTTTGACCAACTGGCTTTCAGCCCTAACTGTATTTTCTGGTCCAGGCAAACCCAGACAAAAATAGAATATAGATGACTAATCCGCTCAAAATTTAATTTCATGGAATGTTGGGGGATATCCTCTCCAATTAAGAGAAACAAAATAATATATCATTTAAAAAAAATTACCCCAGATATTGCTCTTATACAAAAGATATGTCTAAATGAGCAGGAAGCTGGAAAATTAAAGATGGTCTAGATTGGTGAGGTTATAGCTGCCCCTGCATAGGTAGAAAAAGAGGAGTGGCCTGTTTATTTAATAGAAACTTAGACTACAAGATTACATCAAAATTGTTAGATAAAGAGGGTAGATTTTTAATTTTAAGAGTCACTTTACAAGGGCTTAACTTAACGATTTGTACTATATATGCACCCAATGAATATTGTCCGACATTTTGGGAAAATCTGTTTTCTAAACTTATAGATCATATAGACACCCAATTATAGTGGGAGGTGATTTTAATAGAGTATTTAACCCCTATCTTGATCGGCTGAAAAAGACACAGAGTGATAGATATTTTAGGGAGGCAAAAAGTTCTAGGCAGTTTTTCCAAAAAACTTAAATTGAAAGATATATGGAGGACTGAGCACTCAGATGAGAAAGCCTATACGTGTGAATCCTAAGACATACAAGAGATTTTCGAGAATAGATATGATATTAATAAGTGAATCTTTTCTGGGTGCTGAGATCTCCTTGGATATTTCAAATATTTTGGTCTCGGACCATGCAGTTATATCTATATCAATCGGAAATTTGAATTTTCACCATAAGAGCTGATACTTTGTAATTTAGAATAGGGTAGGGTATTTTATTATTTTGGAGGGCTTTTTTATTTTATTAGGGAGCTTAGTGTAATTAGTTTAAACTTCTTGTAAACATTTTTTATTTTCTGTATTTAGTGTTTTTTTTTGTATTATAGATTAGTTTATTTAATTGTATTTTAGTTTAGCTAATTGTAGTTAATTTATTCAATTAATTTATTGATAGTGTAGTGTTAGGTGTATTTGTAACTTAGGTTAGGATTTATTTTACAGGTAATTTTATAATTATTTTAACTAGGTAGCTATTAAATAGTTATTAACTATTTAATAGCTATTGTACCTAGTTAAAATAAATACAAAATTGCCTGTAAAATAAATATAAATCCTAAAAAAGCTACAATGTAACTATTAGTTATATTGTAGCAATCTTAGGGTTTATTTTACAGGTAAGTATTTAGTTTTAAATAGGAATAATTTATTTAATTATAGTACATTTGTTTAGATTAATTTAAATGATATTTAACTTAGGGGGGCTGATAGGGTTAGACTTAGGTTTAGGGGTAAATAAATTTATTATAGTAGCGGCGACGGTGCGGGCGGGAGATTAGGGGTTAATATTTGTAGGTAGGTGGCGGCCGACTGTTTGGGAGGGCAGATCTAGGGGTTAATACTATTTATTATAGTGTTTGAGAGGCTGGAGTGTGGCGGGTTTAGGGGTTAATACATTTATTATAGTGGCAGCGAGGTTCCGGTCGGCAGATTAGGGGTTAATAAGTGTAGGTAGGCGGCGGCGACGTTGGGGGGGCAGATTAGGGGTTAATACATATAATGTAGGTGTCAGCGATGTTAGGGGCAGCAGATTAGGGGTTCATAGGTATAATGTAGGTTGCAGCGGTGTCCAGAGCGGCAGATTAGGGGTGTTAAAAAAACCCTGTATTATATGGTTGGGGATGTGGGGGGGCCTTGGTTTAGGGGTTCATAAGTAGTTTATGGGTGTTAGTGTACTTTATAGCACAGTAGTTAAGAGCTTTATGTTGCGGCGTTAGCCCATAAAGCTCTTAACTACTGACTTTTTTCTGGCTGGTAGGAAGTCTTGTCGGTAGAGGCTCTACCACTCACTTAACAAGAACAATTAGTACGGACTGCACCAGAAAAAACTGACGAGGAGAGCTTCGTAATGTGGTAAAAAGGATTTAATGGACAAAAATATAAAATCAAAAATTATACTGACATAGTCACCATCAAGTGAAAAATAACTCACTCCCGAAACGGAGTGAGTAAAGAGTAGCAAAAAAGAAACAGTATACGCGTTTCGTGCGGGACTACCGCACTTGATCACTACATATCTAACAAATCCTAATGCTACTCTTAAATAGCCTCAAGCTATCTAATTAGTACAGCTTCCTGTTAACTCTTAAGTGGCTATTACTAAGACCTGACACACAAAATAAATAAACTATACCTTAATAGCAGAAATATGATAAAAATTCTAAGCACAAATTTAAACACTATTTTAAACACAATATTATTTAAAGAGGATATTATTAGCTAGTCACATAAATGCAAGAGTGAAACCCAACAAGCATTTTATCTGAAAGCATTTATGTGGAAAGCAGGGACAATAAGTAACACTTGCTAAACTAACTTGATTTAGATAAATTTAAATAAAACCATTTAACAAATAATTTCACATCTGTTTCAATATTTAATCCCTCTGGTGATCTAGTTTGTAGATAAAAAGATCCACTTCACTTCTTCTTACATAGGGATAATCCCTATCACCACCTCTTTTTGTCCAGGGTACATGATCAATAGCTTGAAAAAGAGCCAATGAGGAATCCCCATTGTGTTCAAATTTAAATGCGAAGCTACCGATGTGAACACATCAGGGTCATCAATGTCCCTGAGATGTTCAAGGGCCCTATCTTTGAGAGCCCTCTTTGTTTTTCCTGTATATTGTTTTTTGCACCCCCCACAAGTAAGGAGGTACACAACATGTGGTGGACTTGCAAGAAAGGGAAAATCTGATGTCATACTCTTTATTGGTATACACTTGATCTAAAAGTGTTCCCTTCAATGACATAATTACATGTTTTACAAATTATCGCCCTACATTTGTAGAACCCTATTCTTCTTTGAAGCCAGGTCACAGATTTTTTCTCTGGTAACATGGAAAGGCGCAACAAATTGCCAATGGTTTTGGCTCGTCTGGAAACACATTGTACCCCATCTGCAATTACTTTGCTTAGAATAGAATCATTCCTCAAGTATTGGGAGACATTCCCTAATGATATTACTAATATTTTTACATTCCAAACTGAAAGGGGTACTAAAAATAACTTTATTGGTATGATCTCTCTTTTTTTTGTTTTTTATGTTTTTTGTAGGATAAGTAAAGAGTTACGGGTGGATATTGTCAACAATTGTTTTAGTACTGTTTAAAAGTTTTTCTGAATAGCCCCCTAGCCATCAAAAGTGTTTTTAAGAATTTCACTTTGTTTTGATATAATGTCTCCTTAGAACAATACGCTTTGTGCGTATATATTGGCCTCTTGGGGATAGCTTTTAAAAACATGTGGAGGATGAATGACCTAAAGTTAAGAATGGTGTTACCCCCAGTGGGTTTTCTATGTATGTCAGAAATTATTAGGCATGATCTGGTTTCAATTGATAATTCAATATCCAAAAATTAATTTTTGATTCACTGTATGTTCCTACAAACTTCAAATTAAATCATTAAGATTTAAATAATCAAGAAGGAACAGATAGACTGTACATCTCCATCCCACACCAACAGGAGGTCAATCGATATAGCGACCAAAAATACAATTCTAGACTTGAAGGGGTTACTATCTGCAAAGACGTGCAACAACTCCCACCAACCCATATAGACGGTTGGCGTACGATGGGGCAAACTTTGCCCCCATCGCTGTTCCACGTCTCTGCAGATAGTAAGTGCCCTCAAACAAAAAATAGTTATGAGTTAGCAAGAATTCGACTGTAATAGACAAAAAGTGCTTAACATCTTCTGAATATTGTGATTGTTTGTCTAAAAACACCCGAAATCGCTTCTAACCCCCTGCGGTGTGGAATGGAGGTGTACAATGAAGCTAGTCAATAGTTATAAACCTGTAAGTACCTTTCCATTCAAGGTTATGCATACTTTTCAACACCTGAGTGGAGTCCTGTATAAACTCAGAAGGTCAGCAACAAGAGGTTGAAGAAAAACTATCAATCAGCTCAGAGATGGGCTCCAACAAGGAACCCACCCCTGAGATGATGGGTCTGCCTGGCGGATGTACTGGGTCCTTATGTAGCTTAGGTAAAAAATAGTAAATTGGTATGTTAGGAGCTTTAGGCAAGAATAATTCTTTTTTATGCTCCGGTATGATGCCTATTTGACACCCCAGTTTGACAATTCCTTCTAATGTTCTCTGAAGATTTTAAGTTGGATTTTCCTTCAATTTAATGTATACTTCTCATCTCTGAGTTGTCTCAGTGACTCAAAGAGGTAATATTCCCTGTCCATCACAACAACATTACCACCCTTATCAGATGCTTTTATTACTATATTCTTGTTCTCCTTTAAGGAGGTAAGTGCCTTATGCTGACTGGTGGTAATGTTGCTGTGTCGACTAAAGGGCATTTTGGAAATTCTGGAGTTAACTCTTTCTGAAAGCTTTATTAATTTATGCTCTACACTCCTTTGGAAAATATCCAAACTCTTCCCTCTTGTGTGTACAGGGTAAAAAGAGCTTCTACTTTCATTTTAGGGAAACTAGTCACAACTTCACTTCCATGGACTGCTCCTAAGTCAACAGGAGATCCCTCCAATTCTCAGATTCTTCTCCCAGCGTTATAAGATCAGCTATTGCACATTGGTCCCTAAAGAGTATTAGAGACTCACAATCAAGTGCTTGCTCTTCAGCAGTGGCTAGAGTGTTTTCAGGAGTCTACACTCACACTTCTTCCAAGACTCAAAATACCAGCGTTAGGCAAATCCCATTGAAAAGAAAGGATACGCAATTGACGTAAGGGGATCTGTGGTAGCCTCGAGTTGCGGAAGAAAGTGAGCGGTAGACCCTTTCCTGCCTGACTCTAAACTACCAGCGGGCGGTAAAAAGCAGTGTTAGGAGGCCCTTAACGCTGCTTTTGACAGCTAACGCCAAACTCTAAATCTAGGTGAATGGATGCATACCGTCCTATCTCCCTACTTATAATACAAATAATTGCCAGTATTCTGGTGGATAGACTTAAGGGGGTCTTAGAAGAAATAATACATTACAGATCAGACAGGGTTTATGCCCGGAAGAACCCTACAGAAAAATACAAGGACAGCAATGTTTCTCATTGAACAGATGCTTTCCAATCAGAGAGATAAGAGGTTTAAACAAGTTGACTTTGCCTTATTGACGGTCGATGCCGAAAAGGCATTCGACTCTCTCTCCTGGAACCATTTATTCACTGCAACTGAACATATTTGGATATCGGGAAATTTTGCTAAGTATATACAATTAATCTACCAAAATCCAGTTTCATTATAAAGATGAATGGGACTAACCTCATCTAGTCTTAGACTTCAGAAAGGAACTAGACATGGCTGTCCGCTATCACCACTCTTGTTCAATATTTCCTTGGAACCTTTGGCAATTATATGTAGAGAAAGATTAGAAAGGGATTTTGTTAGGAAATAAGAAAATCACTTTGTCAATGTATGCAGATGATATCTTATTCTATATAAGTAATTCTAGGGTATAAAATAAATCTGAATAAATCGGAAATCTATGGGTTATCAAAAAAGAAATAGTTTCCTTCTAAATCCCTTTAAACAGGCATCTTCTAAATCTGATATCTTGGCATCGTTCTTTAAAAAAAACGGCGGAATGGTATAATCTGAATTATAATACCCATCTGGCAGAAATGTATAGGCTCTTTAAAAAATTGGGCTAAGTTACCACTCTCTTTGTCGGCAAAAGTAACTCTTATTAAAATGATGTTGTTCCCTAAAATTCTCTTTCTCATGCAGAATATTCCGACCTTCATTCCGGTCAAAGCCATACGAAGCTTTAATACACAATGTCTACAATTTTTATGGGAAAAGGGAAACCACGGATAGCACTTAAAAAATCTGGCACACATGAGAGTAGATGGAGGGCTGGCTCTACTTAATTTGAAATTCTACAATTGGGTATGTCTAGCAAAAAATGCGCTAGACTGGTTAACAGGCATAGAATATATTACTAATTATAAAAACGAGGAAATTGCAATTTTTCCGTTATCTCTTATAACTCTTTTACATTTTCCCGTGATAAAATTATCTGATAGAACTAGATTTCAATATACAGTCCACAATGTCACACAGGCTTGGAAGAAAATATGCCAGATGTTACTCTCAGAGTCAAAAATGTCAAAATACTTACCGATCAGGGGAATTCCCCAATTCATTAGTGGTATGGAAACACCTGCTTTTAATGACTGGAATGAAAGAGGACTAACTAGAATTGCTCAATTAATAGATATACAATCCAAAACTGTCAAGACCTTTGATTCTTTAGTGAAAGAATTTAACTTAAAAAGAATACACTTTTTGCCTATCTACAAGTGCATCATTTCATTGACGCCAATAAATTAACAGATCCAAACGGTAAATATCTCAGGGCTCCTAGATTTGACTATCAATATTTATCAAGCGGGGAACTATTCAATCTCCTGTCTATATAAAAATCTAATCTCTACAGAAGCTCAGGGAAAAATTTCAGATCTGTATGCTAAGTGGAGTAGAGATCTGAGAAATTTAACCTTTGATCGCTTAGATCTAGGAGTGCTTAGTGATGCGTGGGCTTCGGTGTGGAGAAGGAGCGTTGTTTTGTGTCTTTTTTCCTTTTTTTTTTTTTGTCCTTTTTCTTTGTGTTTTGTGTTAATGTTAGTTCATTAAATTTTGCTTAATTGAGACTCTCCTAATTGACTAAGCTAGAATCCTGTATAAAATAACAAGATAATATAAGAGTACGGGAATTGTTATAAATGTATATATTTATTTAATGATAATTAGTATGAATTTATGTTATGCTTGATGACAAGATTTAAAGTTTAGGGGTCTTTCCCTTTTAATGTCTCCATAGTTTTTCAGATAAGACAAAAGGTAATTGTTGATATTCTTTTTCGATTTGATGGGACCTGTATAATGAAATGGGAAATTACCTGTCTACAGCCCTGCGAGGCGTTTATATTTTTGTGTTTTTATGGTTCTCTTTGTGACATAAGATTGTTAATTTGATGGAGATATCAATTTAAATAAAAAGAAAAAATATTTTTTTTTAAAAGAAAAGATATTTTAATCTACGTAGGTTAACTTTCAAATAATGAAACCCTAATAAATAAGCTATATTTTTTTTAATAATGTTTTTGGTACCCAAGAAAGATTATAGATATTATAATGCAAATATAACATTAAACTACACTGTCACTTGAATGAGACAAGTTGAACATTTTCATTTCTAAAAGGTGAAATGACCAAAGTTGGTATGTAGACTATATACGGCATATCCTAGTCATAAACATTTTATGATTTTGAGATCTCTAAATCACACAAACAAATCTTAGATGGCTGTATCTAACTCTACTTTAACTTTTGTAAGATATACGACTTTAACACTCATTATCTGGTTAAGCTGTGATGATATTTTTTTTTATTTAATAAATTAAAACAAAATAGTATATTTGATATCAGGCATGGGCTTGTAAAATAGATACTTTAACAGTCATGGGAATAATATTTTATTTACATGTCATAATATTAGAAGGATGTATTTCTTATTATCCTACTGGGATATATATATATATATATATATATATATATATATATATATATATATATATATATATATATATATATATATATATATATATATATATATATATATATATATATAAAATAATATGTATTTCAATAAATAAAATATAAAAATATAGTATGTAAAAAAAATTATTGGAACAAAAAAAAAAAATTTGATACAATGTCGATCACAAGGGACGCTTTAGCCATGGAGTTTGGGGGATTTATAGTGCAATATGTCCAATGGTAGCATGTTCGTAATGATTGCTGATTGTATCCACTTGATTGTATCTGAGCGGCGCAAATGCTTTCAAAGTGGGTGGAATTTTGAGTGTTTGCAGAAATGTATTCCCCTCCAATGAATCGTAATGTGAAAGTGTAAAATATAACATATACAGTGCACCTTCATGATGTTTGCTCATATGCATAACAAATACTTAGTAAACACGATCTTATAGTAAAAACCACAAGTCCATGCTAACATGATTGAAAGTGCATACTTGTGTATAATGTGCATAGACATGGCATAGAATCTGATTGATCAATGTTGCTGCAATATTGTTGCCAAACGATAAAGTAACGGATGACATCTATAATATTGTATATAAGTGATTGTCGAGATGTCAATATTTTACGTGTCCCATTGAAATCGCAATAATAATGAAGATCTTTCAATCCTCTTGTTTACTTATATGTACTATTGAGTGAGAAACTGATGAAAGAGGCGGTACAGTCCTAATGCTGTAATCTGTATGGTTGAAGCTTAAAATGATGTCATCATATTAGCAACATGCCTGTCTAGTTTGCAAAACTTCGTTCTGTTGTTGTAGTTTGCAACATTCTTATTGTGTGATGATTAAAAGATAAATGTGTGTTTTGTTGTTGTGTGATGCGTGTTATGTACATCTATGTATGTATTGTGATTCTCTCCCACATATTCTGATTTATATAAAGCAGTACATCATTTTTTTTCCTTCCAAAAAATCGACAACTCTAATATTTTCTAATGATATGTTATTATTGTACGTAATTCCTAATGGTATATTATGAGTAAATCGTGATGTTAAAGGGACACCAAATCCATAATTTCTGTTTCATGATTCCGAGAGAAAATCCAATGTTGAACAACCTTCCAATGTAGTTGTATGATGTAAATGTATTCATTGTTTATATCTGTTTTTTGAATGAATATCAATGCACATGTATGAGTCAATGACAAAAGGCATGTATGTGTATCCATCAATCATCATCTGGTGAGCCTATCTAGATATGCTGTTCATCCAAGCATATGAGTTGAATAAATGAAATGCTATAATAGACGTAAATGAGACGTGTTTACAATTGCCTACTGTTTGTGAATAATGAAATCTTAAAAATTAAATTTTCTGTCCGTTTAAATATGATTTAATTCTTGAAAGCAATTTCGTATTGTTGATGATATAATTGTTCGTGATTTATAATTGATGTAATGTAATTTCCTAAAAGAATGTGATGTTGTAGTGAATTTCACACAAGTAAAACCTATAACTCCATAGGGAAATAGTAATTCCTTGATCTATTTGTCATAGCGGGACTAACGCAAAAATGAATGAATTAGCGCCACAATTCTAACACTGCTATTACGAGTTTTAAAGTCTAAAAATTTTGCGTACGTTAGGGAAATCTGCAGTTTGCGTGCACAAGCATGTATTCCCCATAGAAGTCAATGAAGGCAACAAATTTGAAGAAAAAAACAACAACACTTGTGTTTGTGCGTAAAGTGAGTGATGTCATGTGCTTCTGTGAAAAAATAGCTAAATCGTGTTAATTTCAAAATAAACAAAAAATGTTTTGTGTATGTAATATGCTGTATATTGTTTGTATGTATCGATTTGTGAATATATGTGATGATATTTGTAGTTAGATGTAGCTAAATGAGTGTATGTTCCCGTATGTCTATGTAAGTCAATGTAACATGGTTTTGTGAGCTTTCTTTTCCAAACACCCGAGATCTCGTAATTTTGATCCGTTATATTTTGAGATTATATTTTTTTTATTAAAAATGAAATATTGCAGAGTGTTTGTATGAGTGTAAGTGTACTTTGTGTAATCTTTTTGAAGTGATTCGTGTATGTTTTTGTTATCGGTATATCATTAACTACTGGGTCTGGGTGAGCATTAGGTATTTGACCGTAGATGTGGATATTTGTGGTGCTACGGAAACTTGTAATAGCAGCGTTAGGGAAAATGAAGCGTTATGGCCCATACTGATACTATTAGAGTCATAACGCACAACTCGTAATCTGGCTGATAGATTCTTAAAGGGAAATTCCAGCCAAAATAGGAAACCACATGGGTGCATTTCGGTATTGAACGGAAGCAATTTTGTAATATACATGTATTAGCAAAAATGCTTCTAATAAAAGCTATAGCTGTCTCAAAAGTGTATTTAAGTATGCACCATGTACCAGCATTTTCAACACAGCCCTTGCTCAGAGAGCCTAAGGTGCTTGTACCATCTGCTAATTACTCAATTTGTTAATTGCTGACATGATACAAGCCCCACTGATGATCTAAGCATCTGCATTATTTAAAATGTGGGGGCAGTGACAATATCTAGCTATGCTTCACGTGCACATGCAGGGAAAAATGTTAACACTAAAACAGTAATAACTTTTACTAGAAGCATTTTTGCTAATACATTTACAGTATATTGCAAATATGTTTCTATAAAAAGATGTAAGTCATCTATGTGTATTAAATATTTGACTCGAATGTCCCTTTAAAATGATTTTTGGCATGTGCATTTTTATGTAAAATGAATAAATAAGGCTAGTATTTCACTGTGACTGTTACTATAATTAATAACCTTGGCAAACTCTATTGGTATTGTAGAGTTTAGTGTATAATGAAATGTGTGGCGTCAAACAATTTATGAACTGCTGAAAAAAATGTAAGTTTCAAGAAAAAAACAAAAAAAAACAACAACCCATAGATGCTTGTGAAGTTGTGTCATTTTGAAGGCGAAGCCATGTTAGAAATTCATATAGCATCACTTCATCTATATTTTATATGGCTTTGTTAGTGGGTGTTTCTGCCATTAATATCTACAGAAATAAGCAAAGTTCTCCAGCTAGTGCAAAATCCAAGACCTTTATTGTGCAAAATAGGGTACAAAACAGCTAAGTTTCGGGCAAACAATCAAGCTGGGCATGGTAAGCCCTCTCCGTGCTGTGTAACTAGTGAGTGCTGTGTTCCTCTTATTTTGTTTCATTAAAAAATGGGAACATATGGATAAGTAGTTAAACAATTACAAATGCAACGACCTAAAAAAAAAAAGCTTAATACACGGTAATTGTAATTGTTTGTAAGTATATAACATTTGCCTTCTGTTTTGTAATCTCAAGTAATCTTGCTGCCTCAGAGATCAAGAGATCGAAGATATTTTTTTTTTTGTTGAGGAACATTAAAAGACTGCTATTTTTGTTGGGCAGGCAAACATAAAGTCCAGAAAGAAATCGGGTACATGAAAAACTTAACATTTTATTACATATTTAAAAAACATTCCTTGTATTTGTTAATAAACCAACTAGAGGTTCACTAGAAGTCTGGAATCTATGCATTTTGTACCTAATGGCACTTCCCCAGGGTTAAATCCCTCCTTTCAGTGTCCATTTTATAGCCTCAAGTATTTTAAACTCATCATTACCATGATTATACACAACATCAAGTATTAAAGTTAAGACAAGATGAGCACTGATATACAACAAAAAGTTTTTTTACTATGCATTTGAGATCCTGGTTAGAATACTTAAAATGTAGTTTTAACCAAAATGTTTAATTATGCATAATAATAAAAAAAACTTTGCAATGTACTTGCATTAATTATTTTACCCACTTTTCCTGCATTTCAATGTAAAAAAAATGTTGCTTTCCCACTGTCCCAGTATTTCTGGAGTACATTGAAAAGAGTACAGAACTAACGGCTAGATTTAGAGTTCTGCGGCCAAAGGGGTGATTTAGCTACGCATGCTTTTTTTCTCCCGCACCTTTTAAATACCGCTGGTATTTAGAGTTCACAGAATGGCTGCGTTAGGCTCCAAAAAGGGAGCGTAGAGCATAATTTAACGCCACTGCAACTCTAAATTCCAGCGGTGCTTACGGACGCGGCCAGCTTCAAAAACGTGCTCGTGCACGATTCCCCCATAGAAAACAATGGGGCCATTTGAGCTGAAAAAAACCTAACACCTGCAAAAAAGCAGCGTTCAGCTCCTAACGCACCCCATTGTTTTCTATGGGGAAACACTTCCTACGTCTGCACCTAACACTCTAACATGTACCCCGAGTCTAAACACCCCTAACCTTACACTTATTAACCCCTATTCTGCCGCCCCCGCTATCGCTGAAACCTGCATATTTTTTTAACCCCTTATCTGCCGCTCCGTAAACCGCCGCTACCTACATTATCCCTATGTACCCCTAATCTGCTGCCCCTAACACTGCCGACCCCTATATTATATTTATTAACCCCTAATCTGCCGCCCCCAATGTCGCCTCCACCTAACTACACTTATTAACCCCTAATCTGCCGACCGGACCTGAGCGCTACTATAATAAATGTATTAACCCCTAATCCGCCTCACTCCCGCCTCAATAACCCTATAATAAATAGTATTAACCCCTAATCTGCCCTCCCTAACATCGCCGACACCTAACTTCAATTATTAACCCCTAAACTGCCGACCGAATCTCGCCGCTATTGTAATAAATGGATTAACCCCTAAAGCTAAGTCTAACCCTAACACTAACACCCCCCCTAAGTTAAATATAATTTTTATCTAACGAAATAAATTAACTCTTATTAAATAAAGTATTCCTATTTAAAGCTAAATACTTACCTGTAAAATAAACCCTAATATCGCTACAATATAAATTATAATTATATTATAGCTATTTTAGGATTAATATTTATTTTACAGGCAACTTTGTATTTATTTTAACCAGGTACAATAGCTATTAAATAGTTAATAACTATTTAATAGCTAAAATAGTTAAAATAATTACAAAATGACCTGTAAAATAAATCCTAACCTAAGTTACAATTAAACCTAACACTACACTATCAATAAATTAATTAAATAAACTACCTACAATTATCTACAATTAAACCTAACACTACACTATCAATAAATTAATTAAATACAATATCTACAAATAAATACAATGAAATAAACTAAACTAAAGTACAAAAAATAAAAAAGAACTAAGTTACAAAAAATAAAAAAACATTTACAAACATTAGAAAAATATTACAACAATTTTAAACTAATTACACCTACTCTAAGCCCCCTAATAAAATAACGAAGCCCCCAAAATAAAAAAATGCCCTATTCTAAATTAAAAAAGTTCAAAGCTCTTTTACCTTACCAGCCCTGAAAAGGGCCCTTTGCGGGGCATGCCCCAAAGAATTCAGCTCTTTTGCCTACAATTATCTACAATTAAACCTAACACTACACTATCAATAAATTAATTAAATACAATATCTACAAATAAATACAATGAAATAAACTAAACTAAAGTACAAAAAATAAAAAAGAACTAAGTTACAAAAAATAAAAAAACATTTACAAACATTAGAAAAATATTACAACAATTTTAAACTAATTACACCTACTCTAAGCCCCCTAATAAAATAACGAAGCCCCCAAAATAAAAAAATGCCCTATTCTAAATTAAAAAAGTTCAAAGCTCTTATACATTACCAGCCCTGAAAAGGGCCCTTTGCGGGGCATGCCCCAAAGAATTCAGCTCTTTTGCCTGGAAAAAAAACACATACAATACCCCCCCCAACATTACCACCCACATACCCCTAATCTAACCCAAACCCCCCTTAAATAAACCTAACACTAAGCCCCTGAAGATCTCCCTACCTTGTCTTCACCTCACCGGGTCCCGATCTGTCCAGAAGAGCCTCCGATGTCTTGATCCAAGCCCAAGCGGGGGGCTGAAGAGTGACGTCCATCCTCGGGCTGAAGTCTGGATCCAAGCGGCGGCTGAAGAAATCCATCATCGGGCTGAAGTCGGAAGTCCATCATCGGGATGAAGTCTTCTATCAAGCAGCATCTTCAATCTTCTTTCTTCCGGAGCGGAGCCATCTTCTTCCCAGCCGACACAGATCCATCCTCTTCTAACGACGCCTACTCGCCGAATGACGGTTCCTTTAAATAACATCATCCAAGATGGCGTCCCTCGAATTCTGATTGGCTGATAGGATTCTATCAGCCAATCAGAATTAAGGTAGGAATATTCTGATTGGCTGATGGAATCAGCCAATCAGATTCAAGTTCAATCCGATTGGCTGATCCAATCAGCCAATCAGATTGAGCTTGCATTCTATTGGCTGTTCCGATCAGTTAATAGAATGCGAGCTCAATCTGATTGGCTGATTGGATCAGCCAATCGGATTGAACTTGAATCTGATTGGCTGATTCCATCAGCCAATCAGAATATTCCTACCTTAATTCCGATTGGCTGATAGAATCCTATCAGCCAATCGGAATTCGAGGGACGCCATCTTGGATGACGTCATTTAAAGGAACCATCATTCGGCGAGTAGGCGTCGTTAGAAGAGGATGGATCCGCGTCGGCTGGGAAGAAGATGGCTCCGCTCCGGAAGAAAGAAGATTGAAGATGCTGCTTGATAGAAGACTTCATCCCGATGATGGACTTCCGACTTCAGCCCGATGATGGATTTCTTCAGCCGCCGCTTGGATCCAGACTTCAGCCCGAGGATGGACGTCACTCTTCAGCCCCCCGCTTGGGCTTGGATCAAGACATCAGAGGCTCTTCTGGACAGATCGGGACCCGGTGAGGTGAAGACAAGGTAGGGAGATCTTCAGGGGCTTAGTGTTAGGTTTATTTAAGGGGGGTTTGGGTTAGATTAAGGGTATGTGGGTGGTGGGTTTTAATGTTGGGGGGGTATTGTATGTGTTTTTTTTCCAGGCAAAAGAGCTGAATTCTTTGGGGCATGCCCCGCAAAGGGCCCTTTTCAGGGCTGGTAAGGTAAAAGAGCTTTGAACTTTTTTAATTTAGAATAGGGTAGGGCATTTTTTTATTTTGGGGGGCTTTGTTATTTTATTAGGGGGCTTAGAGTAGGTGTAATTAGTTTAAAATTGTTGTAATATTTTTCTAATGTTTGTAAATATTTTTTTATTTTTTGTAACTTAGTTCTTTTTTATTTTTTGTACTTTAGTTAGTTTATTTAATTGTATTTATTTGTAGGTATTGTATTTAATTAATTTATTGATAGTGTAGTGTTAGGTTTAATTGTAGATAATTGTAGGTATTTTATTTAATTAATTTATTGATAGTGTAGTGTTAGGTTTAATTGTAACTTAGGTTAGGATTTATTTTACAGGTAATTTTGTAATTATTTTAACTAGGTAACTATTAAATAGTTATTAACTATTTAATAGTTATTGTATCTGGTTAAAATAAATACAAAGTTGCCTGTAAAATAAATATTAATCCTAAAATAGCTACAATATAATTATTATTTATATAGTAGCTATATTAGGGTTTATTTTACAGGTAAGTATTTAGATTTAAATAGGAATAATTTATTTAATAAGAGTTAATTTATTTCGTTAGATTTAAATTATATTTAACTTAGGGGGGTGTTAGTGTTAGGGTTAGAATTAGCTTTAGGGGTTAAAAAATTTATTAGAGTAGCGGTGAGCTCTGATCGGCAGATTAGGGGTTAATACTTGAAGTTAGGTGTCGGCGTTGTTAGGGAGATTAGGGGTTAATACTATTTATTATAGGGTTATTGAGGCGGGAGTGAGGCGGATTAGGGGTTAATAACTATATTATAATGTTAGGGAGGGCAGATTAGGGGTTAATACTATTTATTATAGGGTTATTGAGGCGGGAGTGAGGCGGATTAGGGGTTAATAACTATATTATAATAGCGGCGCGATCCGGTCGGCAGATTAGGGGTTAATAAGTGTAGGTAGGTAGCGGCGACGTTGGGGGCGGCATATTAGGGGTTAATATAATATAGGGGTCGGCGGTGTTAGGGGAAGCAGATTAGGGGTTCATAGGGATAACGTAGGTGGCAGCGGTGTGCGGTCGGCAGATTAGGGGTTAAAATTTTTTAATAGAGTGGCGGCGATGTGGGGGGACCTCGGTTTAGGGGTACATAGGTAGTTTATGGGTGTTAGTGTACTTTAGAGCACAGTAGTTAAGAGCTTTATAAACCGGCGTTAGCCCAGAAAGCTCTTAACTCCTGTTTTTTTTCTGCGGCTCGAGTTTTGTCGTTAGATTTCTAACGCTCACTTCAGCCACGACTCTAAATACCGGCGTTAGAAAGATCCCATTGAAAAGATAGGATACGCAATTGACGTAAGGGGATCTGTGGTATGGAAAAGTCGCGGCTGGAAAGTGAGCGTTAGACCCTTTCCTGACTGACTCCAAATACCAGAGGGCGGTAAAAACCAGCGTTAGGAGCCTCTAACTCTGGTTTTGACGGCTACCGCCCAACTCTAAATCTAGCCGTTAGACCCCACAACATTGTAACAAATTATGGACTATAATATGAGTAGCACGCTAACTATTGCACATGCGGCTTTTTGCACGTGTCAGAAGTAGTGCACATGTTACATGTCGCTCTTCATCTGCTGCACCTTCACTGGCTTCCTCTTGCCTCTAGGATTAAACACAAAATGCTCACTCTGACATACAAAGCCCTCAACTGCACTGCTCCCCCCCTACATTTCAGAACTTGTCTGCAGATACTCTCCCTCCTGTCCCCTTTCGATCTGCAAACGATATCCTCCTCTCCTGTTACTTCGTCACATTCCCATTTACAGGACTTCTCCAGACTGGCCCCCATCTTGTGGAACTCCCTGCCTTGCTCCACAAGACTCTCCCCTAGTTTTATCAGCTTCAAGCACTCCCTAAAGACTCTACTATTCAGGGAAGCATACAATCAACACTAACCTTTCCTACTCCATTACTTTCCCCTTGAACACCTTAGAATGTAAGGGTTTTAACATTAGATACATGTCTAAATATGTATATATATATATATATATACACACAGTATATATATGTATATATATATATATATATATATATATATATATATATATATATATATATATATGTATATATATATATATATATATACATACAGTGGGGGGAAAAAGTATTTAGTCAGCCACCAATTGTGCAAGTTCTCCCACTTAAGAAGATGAGAGAGGCCTGTAATTTTCATCATAGGTATACCTCAACTATGAGAGGCAAAATGTGGAAACAAATCCAGACAATTACATTGTCTGATTTGGAAAGAATTTATTTGCAAATTATGGTGGAAAATAAGTATTTGGTCAATATCAAAAGTTCATCTCAATACTTTGTTATATATCCTTTGCTGGCAATGACAGAGGTCAAACGTTTTCTGTCTTCACAAGGTTGTCACACACTGTTGCTGGTATGTTGGCCCATTCCTGCATGCAGATCTCCTCTAGAGCAGTGATGTTTTGGGGCTGTCGCTAGGCAACACAGACTTTCAACTCCCTCCAAAGGTTTTCTATGGGGTTGAGATCTGGAGACTGGCTAGGCCACTCCAGGACCTTGAAATGCTTCTTACAAAGCCACTCCTTCATTGCCCGGGCGGTGTGTTTGGGATCATTGTCATGCTGAAAGACCCAGCCACGTTTCATCTTCAATGCCCTTGCTGATGGAAGGAGGTTTGCACTCAAAATCTCACGATACATGGCCCTATTCATTCTTTCATGTACATTGATCAGTTGTCCTGTTCCCTTTGCAGAGAAACAGCCCCAAAGCATGATGTTGCCACCCCCATGCATCACAGTAGGTATGGTGTTCTCTCTCCTCCAAACACGACAAGTTGTGTTTCTACCAAACAGTTCTACTTTGGTTTCATTTGACCATATGACATTCTCTCAATCCACTTCTGGATCATCTAAATGCTCTCTAGCATACTTCAGATGGGCCCGGACATGTACTGCCTTAAGCAGGGGGACACAACTGGCACTGCAGGATCTGAGTCCCTGGCGGCGTACTGTGTTACTGATGGTAGCCTTTCTTACGTTGGTCCCAGCTCTCTGCAGGTCATTCACTAGGTCCCCCCATGTGGTTCTGGGATGTTTGCTCACCGTTCTTGTGATCATTTTTACCCCACGGGATGAGATCTTACATGGAGCCCCAGATCGAGGGAGATTATCAGTGGTCTTGTATGTCTTCCATTTTCTAATTATTGCTCCCACAGTTGTTTGCCTATTACAGATTAAGTCTTCCCAGCCTGGTGTAGGTCTACAATTTTGTATCTGGTGTCCTTCGACAGCTCTTTGGTCTTCACCATAGTGGAGTTTGGAGTGTGACTGTTTGAGGTTGTGGACAGGTGTCTTTTATACTGATAACATGTTCAAACAGGTGCCATTAATACAGGTAATGAGTGGAGGACAGAGGAGCCTCTTAAAGAAGAAGATACAGGTCTGTTAGAGCCAGAAATCTTGCTTGTTTGTAGTTGACCAAATAGTTATTTTCCACCATAATTTGCAAATAAATTATTTCCAAATCAGACAATGTGATTGTCTGGATTTGTTTCCACATTTTGTCTCTCATAGTTGAGGTATACCTATGATGAAAATTACAGGCCTCTCTCATCTTCTTAAGTGGGAGAACTTGCACAATTGGTGGCTGACTAAATACTTTTTTCCCCCACTGTATATAGTATCTCACAAAAGTGAGTACACCGCTCACATTTTTGTAAATACATTATTATATCTTTTCATGTGACAACACTGAAGAAATGACACTTTGCTAAAATGTAAAGTAGTAAGTGTACAGCCTGTATAATAGTGTAAATTTGCTTTCACCTCAAAATAACTCAACACATAGCCATTAATGTCTAAACCATTGGCAACAAAAGTGAGTAATGTCCAAATTGGGCCCAATTAGCCATTTTCCCTCCCCGGTGTCATGTGACTTGTTAGTGTTACAAGGTCTCAGGTGTGAATGGGGAGCAGGTGTGTGAAATTTGGTGTTATCACACTCACATTCTCTCATACTGGTCCCTGGAAGGTCAACATAGCACCTTATGGCAAATAACTCTCTGAGGATCTGAAAAAAAGAATTGTTGCTCTACATAAAGATGGCCTAGGCTATAAGAAGATTGCCAAGACCATGAAACTGAGCTGCATCATGGTGGGCAAGACCAAACAGCGGTTTCACAGGACAGGTTCCACTCAGAACAGGCCTCACCATGTTCGACCAAAGAAGTTGAGTGCTTGTGCTTAGCATCATATCCAGAGGTTGTCTTTGCAAAATAGATGTATGAGTGCTGCCAGCATTGCTGCAGAGGTTGAAGGGGTTGGGGGTCAGCCTGTCAGTGCTCAGGCCATACACCACACACTGCATCAAATTTGTCTGCATGGCTGTCGTCCCAGAGGGAAGCCTCTTCTAAAGATGATGCACAATAAATCCTGCAAACAGTTTGCTGAAGACAAGCAGACTAAGGACATGGATTACTGGAACCATGTCCTGTGGTCCGATGAGACCAAGATAAACTTATTTGTTTCAGATGGTGTCAAGCATGTGTGGCGGCAACCAGGTGAGGAGTACAAAGACAAGTGTGTCTTGCCTACAGTGAGGCATGGTGATGGGAGTGTCATGGTCTGGGCCTGCATGAGTGTTGCCAGCACTGGGGAGCTACAAATCATTAAGGGAACCATGAATGCCAACATGTACTGTGACATACTGAAGCAGAGCATGATCCCCTCCCTTCGGAGATTGGGTGCAGCAGGGCAGAATTCCAACATGATAACATGATAGAATTCTATCAGCCAAACGGAATTAAGGTAGAAAAAATCCTATTGGCTGATGCAATCAGCCAATAGGATTGAAGTTCAATCCTATTGGCTGGTCCAATCAGCCAATAGGATTGAGCTGGCATTCTATTGGTTGATTGGATCAGCCAATAGAATGTGAGCTCAATCCTATTGGCTGATCCAATCAGCCAATAGGATTTGTTCTACCTTAATTCCGATTGGCTGATAGAATTCTATCAGCCAATCGGAATTGAAGGGACGCCATCTTGGATGACGTAATTTAAAGGAACCTTCATTCTTCAGTTGGACGTCGTTTGAAGAGGATGCTCCGCATCGGATGTCTTGAAGATGAACCCGCTCCGTGCCGTCGGGGTGAAGACTTCTGCCCGTCTGGAGAACCTCTTCTTCCCGGCTTGGATGAAGACTACTGCCCGTCTGGAGGACCACTTCGCCCGGCTTCGTTGAGGACTTCGGCCTGGTTGGGTGAAGACTTCTCAAGGTAGGGTGATCTTCAAGGGGTTAGTGTTGGATTTTATTAAGGGGGGATTGAGTGGGTTTTAGAGTAGGGTTGGGTGTGTGGGTGGTGGGTTTTAATGTTGGGGGGGTATTGTTGTTTTTTTTTACAGGTAAAAGAGCTGATTACTTTGGGGCAATGCCCAGCAAAAGGCCATTTTAAGGGCTATTTGTAATTAAGTATAGGGTAGGGCTTTTTATTATTTTGGGGGGCTTTATTATTTTATTAGGGGGATTAGATTAGGTGTAATTAGTTTAAAAATCTTGTAATTATTTTATTATTTTCTGTAATTTAGTGGGGGTTTTCTTAGTTTTAATTTAGATAATTTTATTTAATTGTATTTAATTGTAGTTAATTTAGGGAATTAATTTAGTTGTAGTGTAGTGTTAGGTGTAATTGTAATTTAGACAGAAAAAAAGAGGACAAATCCGGCCTGGATGCCAGTGCTTTAACAGAGTTTATTCATGCAGGTGATAGACAAGAGGTGCAGCTCTGACTATCTGACAGATAGGTTAGGTTTTATTTTACAGGTAAATTTGTCTTTATTTTAACTAGGTAGCTATTAAATAGTTAATAACTATTTAATAACTATTGTACCTAGTTAAAATAAATACAAAGTTGCCTGTAAAATAAATATAAATCCTAAAATAGCTACAATGTAACTATTAGTTATATTGTAGCTATATTAGGGTTTATTTTATAGGTATTTTGTTTTAAATAGGAATAATTTAGTTAATTTTAGGATTAGGGGTTAATAATTGTAACTTAGGTTAGGATTTATTTTACAGGTAATTTTAAACTTATTTTTACTAGGTAGCTATTAAATAGTACCTAGTTGAAATAAATACAAAGTTGCCTGTAAAATAAATATAAATCCTAAAATAGCTACAATGTAACTATTAGTTATATTGTAGCTATATTAGGGTTTATTTTATAGGTAAGTATTTAGTTTTAAATAGGAATAATTTAGGTAATGATAGTTATTTTATTTAGATTTATTTAAATTATATTTAAGTTAGGGGGGGGTGTTAGGGTTAGGGTTAGACTTAGGTTTAGGGGTTAATAACTTTAATATAGTGGCGGCGACGTTGGGGACGACAGATTAGGGGTTAATAAATGTACGTAGGTGGTGGCGATGTTAGGGCCGGCAGATTAGGGGTTAATATTATTTAACTAGTGTTTGCGAGGCGGGAGTGCGGCGGTTTAGGGGTCAATATATTTATTAAAGTGGCGGCGATGTCCAGTTCGGCAGATTAGGGGTTCAAATTTTTATTTAACTGTTTGCGATGTGGGGGGGCCTCGGTTTAGGGGTTAATAGGTAGTTTATGGGTGTTAGTGTACTTTTTAGCACTTTAGTTAAGAGTTTTATGCTATACTGTTAGGGATCTTGGAGGTAGAGGGTGTACCGCTCACTTTTAGGAAGACTCGTAATACCGGCGTTAGGAAAATCCCCTTGAAAATATAGGATACGCAATTGACGTCAGTGGATTTGCGGTATTTAAGAATCGAGCAAAAAAGTGAGCGGTACACCTGTACCTGCAAAACTCGTAACCAGCGGGTGTTAAAAAGCAGTGTTGGGACCTCTCAACGCTGCTTTTTAACCCTAACGCAAAACTCATAATCTAGTCAATATTTAATAATAAAAAGTAAATTATTTTCTACGTGAAGAATATAGAAATGCAAAATATGCGTTTTGCACATCAGGTTTTGCCATTTAAATCTGAATTAGGTTATGTAAGTGCACATGAAAACGTAGTAATCTTTAGGCGTGTTATTGAAATATTCCATATAAAATATTTTTAAAAATTAAGAAAAATTATTAACCCCTTATTGACCGACAACGTGCAGGGTACGTCCTCTAAAAAAATACAGTTAACGAACGAGGACATACCCTGTACATCATCGTTCTGGGAAAGTGGTGGAAGCGATCCTGTTCACTTCCAGCCGCTTTACGGTTATTGCAGTGATGCCTCGATATAGAGGCATACTGCAATAACACCCACTGGCCATCTGATGCAGAGAGAGCCACTTTGTGGCTCTCTCTGCACCGGACATCGATGGCTGGTATTATTGGTGAGTGGGAGCCGACGTGGGAGGTGGGTGGGCGGCCATCGATGGGCCCTATGACATCGAAGGGGGCGGGATCGTGGGCGAGGGTAGCTGGGGGCATGGGAGGGTGTGGGCGGGCACATGCACGGGGATGGAGTGGGTGGAAACCGCTTCACAATGGAAAATTTCTTCTGAACAGTGGGAAAAAGGGGGGAAGACAAGCTGTATTTTTTATATAAACGATCAGGCAGGGGGTGGTCTGTGGGGGGAAGCTACACTACAGAAAAAAAAAACAGCTGCCAGTACCCAAGATGGCTCCCATTAAGGCCAAGGGGAAAGGTTAGAGAGCTGTTTGGGGGGGGGGGGGGGTCAGGGAGGTTGGGGGATCCTACACAGCAACATATGTAAATATGCTAAAACAAATTCAAAGATACCTTTTATTTTAGTACTGGAAGACTTTCTGCCAGTACTTAACATGGCAGGGACAATTGTGGGGTGGGGGAGGGAAGGGATGGAAGGGGTCTGTGGGGGGAAGCTACACTACAGAAAAAAAAAACAGCTGCCATTACCCAAGATGGCTCCCATTAAGGCCGAGGGGGAAGGTTAGAGAGCTGTTTGGGGGGGGGGGGTCAGGGAGGTTGGGGGATTCTACACAGCAACATATGTAAATATGCTAAAACAAATTCAAAGATACCTTTTATTTTAGTACTGGAAGACTTTTTGCCAGTACTTAACATGGCAGGGACAATTGTCGGGTGGGGGAGGGAAGGGAGCTGTTTGGGAGGGATCAGGGGGTGTGATGTGTCAGGTGGGAGGCTGATCTCTACACTAAAGCTAAAATTGCAAATAATTGCCATAATTGCACAAGCTGTTTGTAAATAATTTCAGTGAGAAACCTAAAGTTTGTGAAAAAGTGAACAATTTGTTTTAATTTGATCGCATTTGGCGGTGAAATGGTGGCATGAAGTATACCAAAATGGGCCTAGATCAATGCTTGGGGTTGTCTACTACACTACACTAAAGCTAAAATTAACCCTACAAGCTCCCTACATGCTCCCTAATTAACCCCTTCACTGCTGGGCATAATACACATTTTTCTTGGTTGCCATTTAGCGGCCTTCTAATTACCAAAAAGCAACACCAAAGCAATATATGTCTGCTATTTCTGAACAAAGGGGATCCCAGAGAAACATTTACAACCATTTATGCCATAATTACACAAGTTGTTTGTAAATAATTTCAGTGAGAAACCTAAAGTTTGTGAAAAAATTTGTGAAAAAAGTAAACAATTTTTTTTATTTGATCGCATTTGGCAGTGAAAGGGTGCCATGAAATATACCAAAATGGGCCTAGATCAATACTTTGGGATGTTTTCTAAAAAATATATATATATGTCAATGGATATTCAGGGATTCCTGACAAATATCAGTGTCCCAATGTAAGTAGTGCTAATTTTGAAAAAAATAGGTTTGGAAATAGCAAAGTGCTACTTGTATTTATTGCCCTATAACTTGCAAAAAAAGTAAAGAACATGTAAACATCTGGGGGTCGATCCGATAAAAATCGTCGCCCGCAAAAGCTGGCGACGCCAATATTTGCGCGGGTTTGGTATCCTATATACGGCGTAACCTAGAAGTTACGCGCGTATATTTCTGCCGTCGCCCGTAGTTTTTTGGGCCATAGGCAGGTATACCAAACCCGCGCAGTTTGGTATCCAATATACAGCGTAAGGACTTACGTGGCGAAAATTGAGAAATCTTACTCCATTTTCACCTCGCCACAAAAAGCAGCCGTAAGAAGCCTTACGCTGACTATTGGAGCCCCGTAACTCCCTAAACTGGCTGCTAAATAAACCTAACACCTAACGCATGCGCAATGTCTATCTCCCTGTCAACCGCGATCTGCTAAATAAAACCTAACACCTAACGCATGCGCAATGTCTATCTCCCTGTCAACCGCGATCTGCTAAATAAAACCTAACACCTAACGCATGCACAATGTCTATCTCCCTGTCAACCGCGATCCCCCGCCGCAATCCCTAATAAAGTATTTAACCCCTAAACCGCCGCCATCTACATAAACTAACCCCCTACTGTGAGCCCCTAAAACCGCCACCATCTAACTGATCTATCCCCTAATGTGAACCCCTAAAACCGCCACCATCTAACTGATCTATCCCCTAATGTGAACCCCTTACACCGCCGCCATCTATATTAAAATTATTAACCCCTAATTTAATCTACCTACCCCGCCGCCAGCTATATTATCTATATTAACCCTAAGTATATTATAGTTAATATAGTTATTACATTATATATATTAACTATATTAACCCTAATTATATTAGGGTTAATATAGTTAATATAGTTACTATAGTATTTATATAAACTATATTAACTATATCTAACCCTAACACCCCTAACTAAATTCTTATTAAATAAATCTAATTCATATTATAAACTAAAATATTCCTATTTAAATCTAAATACTTACCTATAAAATAAACTCTAAGATAGCTACAATGTAATTAATAATTACATTGTAGCTATGTTAGGGTTTATATTTATTTTACAGGTAAATTGTTAATTATTTTAACTAGGTATAATAGCTATTAAATAGTTATTAACTATTTAATAGTTACCTAGTTAAAATAATTACCCAATTACCTGTAAAATAAATCCTAACCTAAGTTACAAATACACCTACACTATCAATAAATTAAAGAAACTTCAAATATCTATCTAAAAATACAATTAAATAAACTAAACTAAATTACAAAAAAAACAAACACTAAATTACAAAAAATAAAAAAAAGATTACAAGATTTTTAAGCTAATTACACCTATTCTAAGCCCCCTAATAAAATAATAAAGCCCCCCAAAATAAAAAAAATTCCCTACCCTATTCTAAATTAAAAAAAGTTCAAAGCTCTTTTACCTTACCAGCCCTTAAAAGGGCCTTTTGTGGGGGCATGCCCCAAAGAAAACTGCTCTTTTGCCTGAAAAAAAACACAATACCACCCCCCAACATTACAACCCACCACCCACATACCCCTAATCTAACCCAAACCCCCCTTAAATAAACCTAACACTACCCCCCTGAAGATCTCCCTACCTTATCTTCACCACGCCGGGCCAAACTCCTCATCCGATCCGGGCGATGTCTTCCAACAAGCGGCAGTGAAGTCTTCTTCCAGCCGGGCGATGTCTTCAAGCAAGCGGCAGAGAGTCTTCTTCCATTGGCGATGTCTTCAAGCAAATCGGCATCTTCAATCTTCTTTCTTCGCTCCTCCGCCGCGGAGCATCCATCCGGCACGACGACTTCCCGACGAATGAGGTTCCTTTAAATGATGTCATCCAAGATGGCGTCCGTTGAATTCCGATTGGCTGATAGGATTCTATCAGCCAATCGGAATTAAGGTAGAAAAATCTGATTGGCTGATTGAATCAGCCAATCAGATCCAAGTTCAATCCGATTGGCTGAACCAATCAGCCAATCGGATTGAACTTGAATCTGATTGGCTGATTGAATCAGCCAATCAGATTTTTCTACCTTAATTCCGATTGGCTGATAGAATCCTTTTTAGCTTTAAAGCGCTCACTGTATCACAGTCCTTTTTAGCTTTAAAGCGCTCACTGTATTACACACACTCTGAATCAGCCAATCAGATTTTTCTACCTTAATTCCGATTGGCTGATAGAATCCTATCAGCCAATCAGAATTCAACAGACGCCATCTTGGATGACGTCATTTAAAGGAACCTCATTCGTCGGGAAGTCGTCGTGCCGGATGGATGCTCCGCAGCGGAGGAGCGAAGAAAGAAGATTGAAGATGCCGATTTGCTTGAAGACATCGCCGATGGAAGAAGACTCTCTGCAGCTTGCTTGAAGACATCGCCCGGATGGAAGAAGACTTCACTGCCGCTTGCTGGAAGACATCGCCCGGATCGGATGAGGAGTTCGGCCCGGCGTGGTGAAGATAAGGTAGGGAGATCTTCAGGGGGGTAGTGTTAGGTTTATTTAAGGGGGGTTTGGGTTAGATTATGGGTATGTGGGTGGTGGGTTGTAATGTTGGGGGGTGGTATTGTGTTTTTTTTTTTCAGGCAAAAGAGCAGTTTTCTTTGGGGCATGCCCCCACAAAAGGCCCTTTTAAGGGCTGGTAAGGTAAAAGAGCTTTGAACTTTTTTTAATTTAGAATAGGGTAGGGAATTTTTTTATTTTGGGGGGCTTTATTATTTTATTAGGGGGCTTAGAATAGGTGTAATTAGCTTAAAAATCTTGTAATCTTTTTTTTATTTTTTGTAATTTAGTGGGGTTTTTTTTTTGTAATTTAGTTTAGTTTATTTAATTGTATTTTTAGATAGATATTTGTAGTTTCTTTAATTTATTGATAGTGTAGGTGTATTTGTAACTTAGGTTAGGATTTATTTTACAGGTAATTGGGTAATTATTTTAACTAGGTAGCTATTAAATAGTTAATAACTATTTAATAGCTATTATACCTAGTTAAAATAATTAACAATTTACCTCTAAAATAAATATAAACCCTAACATAGCTATAATGTAATTATTAATTATATTGTAGCTATCTTAGGGTTTATTTTATAGGTAAGTATTTAGATTTAAATAGGAATATTTTAATTAATAATATTAATATTAGATTTATTTTAATAAGAGTTTAGTTAGGGATGTTAGAGTTAGATAGGGTTGTTATACTTAATATATATATACATATATATATATTATAATAACGATATTAACTATATTAACCCTAATATAATTAGGGTTAATATAGTTAATATATATAATATAATAATTATATTAACTATATTAACCCTAATATAATTAGGGTTAATATAGTTAATATAGCTGGCGGCGGTGTAGGGGGATTAGATTAGGGGTTAATAATTTTAAAATAGATAGCGGCGGGTAGGGGCTCACTTTAGGGGGTAGGTAAGGTAGATGGTGGCGGTGTTAGGGGCTCACTTTAGGGGGTTATACATTTAATATAGCTGGCGGCGGTTTAGGGGTTAATAACTTTATTAGGTTGCGGCAGGGTTTGGGAGAGGCGGTTTAGGGGTTAATACATATTTTATTGTTAGGATAGTGAGGGGGGATAGCGGATAGAGGGTTAGACGTGTCGGGCTATGTTAGGGAGGCGTGTTAGACAGTGCGGGTGATTTAGACTTTAGTCAGGTTTTGTAGGCGCCGGCAGTTCCTAACGTGCTATAAGTCACTGGTGACGCCAGAAATTTGTACTTGCGCAGATTTCTGGACATCGCTGGTTTATCCGACTTACGGCACGTTAGCATCTGACGACGCAGTATATGGGATAGCTCGAGTTGCGAGCTGAAACTGCGGGCGACGCGGGTTCCCTCACTTGCACCGCAAACTACGATCTATATCGGATCGCGCCCTTGGTATTTCTAAATTCAGGACAAAATTTAGAAACTATTTAGCATGGGTGTTTTTTGGTGGTTGTAGATATGTAATAGATTTTGGGGGTCAAATTTAGAAAAAGTGTGTTTTTTTCCATTTTTTCCTCATATTTTATAATTTTTTTATAGTAATTTATAAGTTGTGCTCATTAAGGGGTTAAAAATGATTAAACATTTTTATAGCACAGGTCTCAAAAGAAAAATATTAGGGTTATGCCAGTATTGCTTTAGGTTATAGTGAACCTTCCTTCTTCATTCCTATTTCTAATGGGACATAAAACACCTTAAAATAATAACGCCTAGATTTAGAGTTTTGTCTGTAAAAAGCCGCGTAGCTAATGCTGCTTTTTTTGCCAACGCACCCTTCCAACAAAGCTGGTATTTAGAGTTGTCTGAGGGGCTGCGTTAGGCTCAAAAAAGGGTGCGTTGAGCCTAACTTAGCTCCATTTCAACCCTCAATACCAGCGTTGCTTACGGTAGCGTTAAGCTGGAAAAACGTGCTCATGCGCGATATCCCCATAGGAAACAATGGGGCAGTTTTGGCTGAAAAAAACCTAACACCTGCAAAAAAGCAGCGTTCAGCTCCTAACGCAGCCCCATTGTTTCCTATGGGGAAACACTCTCTAAGTCTGCACCTAACACCCTAACATGAACCCCGAGTCTAAAACCCCTAACCTTACACTTATTAACCCCTAATCTGCCGCCCCCGCTATCGCTGACCCCTGCAAATTATTATTAACACCTAATCTGCCGCTCCGGACACCGCCGCAACCTACATTATCCCTATGAACCCCTAACACCGCCGACCCTTATATTATATTTATTAACCCCTAATCTGCCCCTCCCCCAACGTCGCCGCTACCTTACCTACACTTATTAACCCCTAATCTGCCGACCGGTCCTCTCCGCCACTATAATAAATGTATTAACCCCTAAACCGCCGCCCTCCTGCCTCGCAAACATTATAATAAATTGTATTAACCCCTAATCTGCCCTCCCTAACATCGCCGCCACCTACCTACAATTATTAACCCCTAATATCCCGCCCGCACCGTCGCCGCTACTATAATAAATTTATTAACCCTTAAACCTAACTCTAACCCTAACCCTAACACTCCCTAACATAAATATAATTTAAATTAAACGAAATAATATTCCTAAAATTAACTAAATTATTCCTATTTAAAACTAAATACTTATCTATAAAATAAACCCTAATATAGCTACAATATAACTAATAGTTACATTGTAGCTATTTTAGGAGTTATATTTATTTTACAGGCAACTTTGTATTTATTTTAACTAGGTACAATAGCTATTAAATAGTTAATAACTATTTAATAGCTACCTAGTAAAAATAAGTACAAAATTACCTGTAAAATAAATCCTAACCTAAGTTACAATTAAACCTAACACTACACTATCATTAAATTAATTAAATAAATTACATAAAATAAAATACAATAAAATAAACTATTCTATAATACAAAAAAACAAACACTAAATTACAAAAAATAAAAAAGAATTACAAGCAGTTTAAACTAATTACACCTAATCTAAGCCCCCTAATAAAATATAAAAGCCCCCCAAAATAAAAAATTCCCTACCCTATTCTAAAATACAAAAGTAATCAGCTCTTTTACCAGCCCTTAAAAGGGCTTTTTGCGGGGCCTTGCCCCAAAGTAATCAGCTCTTTTGCCTGAAAATAAAAATACATTACCCCCCAACATTACAACCTACCACCCACATAACCCTACTCTAACCCACCCAAACCCCCCTTAAAAAAAACTATCACTAACCCCCTGAAGATCTCCCTACCTTGAGTCGTCTTCACCCAGCAGAGCCGAATTCTTCATCCAAGCGAAGCAAGAAGATGTCCTCCATCCGGTAGAAGTCGGCAAAGAAGAGGTCTTCCATCCGGGCGATGTCTTCTTCCAAGCGGCATCTTCTTTCTTCTTAACGACGAATGAAGGTTCCTTTAAGGGACGTCATCCAATCGGAATTAAGGTAGAAAAAATCTGATTGGCTGATCCAATCAGCCAATCGTATTGAACTCGCATTCTATTGGCTGATCGGATGAAGAATTGGGCTCAGCTGGGTGAAGACGACTCAAGGTAGGGAGATCTTCAGGGGGTTAGTGATAGTTTTTTTTAAGGGGGGTTTGGGTGGGTTAGAGTAAGGGTATGTGGGTGGTGGGTTGTAATGTTGGGGGGGGAGGTATTGTATTTTTATTTTCAGGCAAAAGAGCTGATTACTTTGGGACAAGGCCCCGCAAAAAGCCCTTTTAAGGGCTGGTAAAAGAACTGATTACTTTTGTATTTTAGAATAGGGTAGGGAATTTTTTATTTTGGGTGGCTTTTTTATTTTATTAGGGGGCTTAGATTAGGTGTAATTAGTTTAAACTGCTTGTAATTCTTTTTTATTTTTTGTAATTTAGTGTTTGTTTGTTTTTGTATTATAGAATAGCTTATTTTATTGTATTTTATTTTATGTAATTGTAGGTAATTTATTTAATTAATTTAATGATAGTGTAGTGTTAGGTTTAATTGTAACTTAGGTTAGGATTTATTTTACAGGTAATATTGTACTTATTTTAACTAGGTAGCTATTAAATAGTTATTAACTATTTAATAGCTATTGTACCTAGTTAAAATAAATACAAAGTTGCCTGTAAAATAAATATAAATCCTAAAATAGCTACAATGTAACTATTAGTTATATTGTAGCTATATTAGGGTTTATTTTATAGGTAAGTATTTAGTTTTAAATAGGAATAATTTAGTTAATTTTAGGAATATTATTTCGTTTAATTTAAATTATATTTATGTTAGGGGGGTGTTAGGGTTAGAGTTAGGTTTAGCGGTTAATAAATTTATTATAGTAGCGGCGACGGTGGGTAGGTGTCGGCGATGTTAGGGGTTAAAAAAATGTATTACAGTGGCGGCGATGTGGGGGGGCCTTGGTTTAGGGGTACATAGGTAGTTTATGGGTGTTAGTGTACTTTAGAGCACAGTAGTTAAGAACTTTATATTCCGTCGTTAGCCCATAAAGCTCTTAACTACTGACTTTTTTTGTGGTTGGAGTCTTTTTGGTAGAGGCTCTACCGCTCACTTCTCCCAAGACTCCAAATACCAGCATTAGGCAGATCCCATTGAAAAGATAGGATACACAATTGGCGTAAGGGGATCTGCGGTAGCCTGGAATTGCAGTAGGGAAGTGAGCGGTAGACCTGTACCTGCCTGACTCTAAATACCAGCGGGCGGCCAAAAGCAGCGTTAGGAGTCCTTAACGCTGCTTTTGACAGCTAACACAGAACTCTAAATCTAGGTGTAAGACTTTAGTGTAATATTGTAATAAATAAGCATAAACTTTCTGGAGTTGTTTTTTTGCTAGTAAAAATGTTGTTTCTTTGTATATTATCTAACCCATCTGCTGAGGAAATTAGAGATAGATATGCAACAGGGTCAGGTTTTCATTTCCAATTCTGAGATTCTGGAATGCTTAGATCCCCAATGCCTGCAATACAACCTCACACTAAATCACTATTTTTCAGTAACCCCCACTGCAAGTAACCCCCTATTTAAATACATGCTTTACCTATCTCTCATTAGCCTCAATTACAACAGAAAAGTATATCTCCTAATGGTTTCCAATACAATGAAACCACCAACTCATGAAATCCCCAGAGGGACTCCTCTAACCAGCAGATCAGCCAAATCAAGGAATAAACAAAACTCTATCAACCAACATAAAAACACTAGAGCACTGCTGTCAAACTGTACTTTGACATTGATTAAAACCAGAGCTCTCATATTCACCCTCCAAAAAAACATAGCTCTTCTGTCTCGATGGACATTCTTTTTAATCATACAACTAGCTTGTTCCTAAAATGCTAAGGCTAAAAGTCACTTGCTGTAAAGAAGTGTTTAAAGTATCTAGGGGGACAATTAAAATATTTTAGAAAGAACCATAAAGAGTTCAATAAATAACTAAGCAAAAATAATAGTTTGGTTCCAGTTCAAACTTGAGCCCTTACCCTCATTGTTTTCCGGAAATAATCTGAAGGATCTTTCTTGAGTGTGGTTATATGGTAATGGAACTACCGTTGGTGCAGCGGTGTGTGCAGAATGTGTACAATCCTAAAGGCAGGGGAGCCTTTTATTAGTTCAGGTTGCAAATCCATCTTATCTTTTTATCCTCAAAATCATTACACATAGCAGTTTGTATATTACTCTATGGCTTACTAATGAATTACCTTTGGGGGGCCTAAAATTGTTTGTTTGTTTTTGCACCAGAGCCCTCTGTTGAGTAGGTCAGCTACTGGTAAAACTCACAGGAAATTCTTTAGCGGTCATGGTAGAGTTCCTATTAAATTGGATTATTTTTTGTGGTGGGTGGGTAGGCACACAAAGATGCTTTTAATTGTTAATACTGTATGCTTTTAATTTTAATGGGGAATGTTTTAGTGGAGATATCAATGGCTAGGGGCATTTATAGATTAGTTAGTTGGAAATTAGAGGTTACATTAAAGGGTCATACAGTCAAAGTCACAAATATTAAATGCAAACATTTTCCATTATATTTATAGGAAGTCAAATACATTTTTTTTAAATATTTTTTTAATACAAAATGGATATGTTAAGGCTGTGTTATCAGATTGATAAATACAGGAAATGCATTGTTATACATAAATCATCTCAACAGATTAATTACTCACTGTTGTTTTGGTGGACAGGGACATGGTAAGTTTAAAATAGTAATATTATTTAGGCCAGGTGAAAAAATATTTTAGAATGTTTAGTTCTCAATACTATATATATATATATCCCTTAAATTCTGGTGTCTGACCGCACCAGCACAGGACATATCTGGTCATCTAAATAAGTTTTGCAGTGCTGTCCTACAGCTGATAATGACATTTGTCTTGGCTTTGTTTGTAGGAAATACAAATGTTTTGAGATCTTTTTTTATTGATACAATGACTAAGTCTTCAGCAGAACTGGTGTACTAGGCTGACTTTCTGGCATATTTCAAGAAGTTGGAAAACAAATATTATCTCCCTACTTTGCAGCAAGATTGGAATTCTCACCATATCTAGAGTTTGTTCTTTTCCAACAAAGACAGACTTCTTGAGAGAAAAACGAATAGGAAGTGTCTGTTTTTTGCATATTTTATAGGATGATTAATTGATAAAATCCCAGACTATCATTTATTCTTTATGTTATATAAAAGGATACCCAGGTATCAGGTAAAAGAATGGGGTAGTCTAGGAAAATGTATCAACATAAGATAATTATTGTGCAGTAAATAAACACTATTTTGCTTCAGTATTTGCTCAAAGTACAAGAGTGTTTCATATTGCTAATGTCTTGCAATGTAACATTTATAAACACTTAACTGTATGTGTCTGTATGTGAAGAACTTATATAATGTTGCACTTATAGTTTACATGGGTTCAACTCTAGTTTTATTCAGATCTTAGCAACGTTCGTTCCTTAGCAATAAAACTGTCAGCGTCATACTAACCCTATATGTATTTGATGAACCCTAAGCACAGTTAAAGAGCCGAGTTTTTTGTCTTTATATTCAAGTATAATCACTCAAAATAATTAACAAATAGAAAATATATAAAAAAATTGAATGAAAGGAAAATTAATAAAAAAAATACTGTATATATTTTATATAATTATATAATTTTAACAAATCTACATTCACTCAATATGAATAAAATATTTATATGAATTGGATACCATCCTTTATACTTGCAATGGGATGCCTCATTAGGCAGCAAACCACCACATTTAAGAAATAAAACAGATTATTAAGGACTGCAAGTCATAAAGCACTCAGCAAAGTAATTCCTTAGTCAGTAAGTGAAACGGGCAAAAGATATATCAATAGTTTTTTGTAAGTTCTCTTTCTCTTTCTTTCTCTCTCTCTCTCTTTCTCTCTCGCTCTCGCTCTCTCTCTCTCTTTCTCTCTCTCTCTCTTTCTCGCTCTCTTTCTCTCTCGCTCTCTTTCTTTCTCTCTCTTTCTCTCTCTCTCTCTTTCTCTCTCTCTCTCTCTCTCTTTCTCGCTCTCTTTCTCTCTCGCTCTCTTTCTTTCTCTCTCTTTCTCTCTCTCTCTCTTTCTCTCTCTCTCTCTCTCTCTCTCTCTCTTTCTCTCTCTCTCTCTTTCGTTTATTTTTATTTAGAAATTTTACAGTGTATTACTTAATTGCTAGTATATGCTACACATATAAACACACACACATGCACACACAAACACAAATAAAAAAAAAGAATATGATTGTGATATATCACAGTACAATCAAATTATGTACAAGGGTTCACTCAATAATCTAGTTTACAATTTTATTAAGGTGCTGCTATGATTTGCACGCAAGCTATATCAAGTTTTTGTGGCCGTTTGTGCTCAAGATTAATTCAGCCCGTATTACAAGATGAAAGTAAATGCGAACATGTGAGCGCATCTGCCGTTTACGCTAGAATGATTATCACAACTTTAGAGCTCTGGTTAAGTCAAAAAAGTGTCACCAATCACATCAAAAATAAATTTAAAATGGGCTCAAAGATATGAAGTCAGGTGTACGGAAAAAAATGTGCCAAAAGTGCTTTTGCCTAGGGATCCATAGGAACACATTTATAAATATATGTATGTATATAAATATATATGCATACCACCATAACCCTCCACCGCAAACTACCCCTAACATATTAACCCCTAAACAGCCACCACCTCCCACAATCACCCTCTTACATGCCCTCACGCCCAGCCCATCCTAACTCTGCTACACTATTAACCACTAATCTTCCATAACCTATTAAAGGGATAGTAAAGTCCAAATTAAACATGTATGATTCACATAGGGCATGTAATTTTAAACAACTTTTTAATTTAATTTTATCATCAAATTTGCTTTGTTCTCTTGGTATTCTTAGTTGAAAGCTAAAGCTAGGTAGGCTCATATGCTAATTTCTAAGCCCTTGAAGGCAACCTCTTTTCTGAATGCATGTGACCGTTTTTCACAACTAGAGGTTGTTTTTTATATATATTTATTTATTTACAACCATCAATGTGATCATTGTACAGAATCAATGCCTTGCAAGGCATAACAAAATTTTTTAGCATCAAATCATGTATACATTCATATTTTAACAGAAAATAAACCGCTGTATATTGATAATTTTACATCACATTGGAGGAATTTTATATTTTGTCTAAAAAAAAAGAAGAAATACAAACAATTATCAGTGAATAAACCTTTTTTAGAAATCATATTATATGCAAATCATCATTCATTTTAAATAGCCGAGAGAGAAAGGAGAAAAAATAATAAAAAAAATATTGTGCCAGTATTGTTCTCCCTATCTTTCTGTCGTTTTCCCTCTTCTATCCCTATTGCTCTTTCTTCCCTTTTAATACCAACTAGAGGTTGTTAGTTCATGGGTTTCATATAGATAACACTGTGCTCATGCACGTTAAGTTATTTAAGAGTCAGCACTAATTGCCTGAAATGCAAGTCTGTCAAAAGATCTGAGATAAGGAGGCAGTCATCAAAAGCTTAGATACAAGGTAATTACAGAGGTAAAATTATATTTCTAAAACAGAGTTGGTTATGCAAAACTGGGGAATGGTAAATATAGGGATTATCTATCTATTTAAACAATAACATTTTTGGTGTTTACTATCCCTTTAACCTAACCACCCCTGTATTAATATTTATGTTTGATTTAACATATTTTCTAAGCTGCTTAGAAAATATGTTAAATCAAACATAAATATTAATACAGGTTTTGCTACACAATTTATAGACAGCAAAATCAGATAAGCACGGTGGTACCACTAAGTAACCAAATCACAATTTAATTAGATATGTCACACAGCACAGACTTGGATGTCGTTTTATAGATTTTTATTTCTCATGTTAAATATTTTTAATTCTTTTTCACCTTTGTTGAAAGTTTTTATTACCTCACAATGTTCACATTAGTATAAAGTAACATTCATCATTTCATTCTCCTTAAATTTCCAATCTTTCAGATAAGCATCATTTTTACACAGAAGCAAAATAAATACACAAGACCAAGGTTATTTATAGTAATAATATAAGTACTATTTAATAAAACTCCATTATATATACACTCGTTACTTGGATTTTACAAAAACAAAATAAGGACAAAAATATACTTGTCCTTTAAATATATGCTAAGTTCCATATCAAGCAGAATAAACATAAAGGCATTCTGATTGACAAAAATCTTAATAATTTAGGATAACTGCAATACCTTAAGTTGTGTGGCTATTTATATCTCAGGGCACGGTAGTGCCAATAGGCTATATACCTTAAAGGTGGTGAATAGATATACAATATATTGCTACATATGATACATTGTATGGTATAAGTAATTGACATTGGTATAAAGCAGTTGTTATTAAAAGTAAAAGAAAAACGAGTTACATAAGATACAAGCCTTAAGCGATACCAAAAGGAGCAATAGCTCCTTCCCTACAAACACAGAGGACAAGTGTATCCAATAGGTTTTAATACCATTCACTTAGAGGTAAAAAATAACTGGGATAAAGTTACAATTTAGGTAGCTGTATTACCGCAAAGCAAAGAGCTGAATAAGTCATACCGGCTCCCTGTGCTTATTTATACAAGCGGCAAAGCAGAGTTAAGCTACAAATTTAAATCATAGTAATACAAACCGCTATCTTAGCTGGAGGCATAATATCACACACAATCAAAAAGCAGCAAGACCGATATTGGTTCATTGTATTTATTAAAGTTACAAACAATAATAGATAAATAATAATTTAAATCCACATTACTTCAACCAGCCTCAGTTCAATATCAATCTTGCCGTAACAAATTTAAAGACACAGTAGTGTTAAGTGGCTAAGTGATAATACATTGCTACATGTGATATAATGTATGGCAGAAGTAACTGATATTGTTTTAAAGCAGGTGTTACTAATAACAAGATAAAGTGACAAACGGCTGATAATAGATACAAGTTCCAAGCGATATCATAAAGGAGTAATAGCTGCTCTCCTAAACACTAAGTGGAATTTATGTACCCAGTAGATATTTAACCTATATCTCTCACTAAGTGGAAAGGAATAACTGTGATTAAGTTAAAACCTAGGTAGTGGATTTAATACAAAGAAAAGAGGTGAATGTGCCAGTGGCAAAGCAGCATTAAATTACAACTTTAAATCTCACCAATACAAACTGCTACCCAAGCTGGATATAAAACATTAAACTAAAGTAAGGAGCAGTAAGAGCGATATTGGCTCTCTGTATGTATCTAAGCTACAAACAGTAACAGATTGTAACAATAATTAAGAAACTGTGAAACAATTTAAGAACAGTGCAAAAATACGATATAAAACATATACCATACTAAACTACACTGATACTATCATCAAGCCTGGTAATGATATTAGGCCAATTTAATGATATAATGCCATTACAAAAATAAAAAAAACTTTCTTTTTTAAAGACCAGGAAAAAAGAAAAAATATAGTTTACATATTGGAATATACCAGAGAGGTATAATACAAACAGTTGGCTAGCTGTAATTTTCTGACAAGCCACAAATAAGGCTACAAATATTTAGAAAATATACTCAAAGCCAACATAATATTCCATATTAACCTATAGTTCCTACAGTTACATCCAACCACAGAATCAATAAAATATTGATATTAACATATAGGAGATGTGTTTTTAATTTAGGTGAGAACAGCAAAACAAATAGCTGTCTTTTTAATCAACAACAATAAAAGTTACATTTTATACTGAAATATCCTGACATTTGTGACAAATATATAAGAACAGTGTATAGAAGCATTCCTTTCTGACGTAGGTCACAGGCTGTGACTTATGTATTTTCTAACGGCTAGATTTAGAGTTTTGTCGGTAACAACCCGCGTAGCTAACGCTGGCTTTTTTCTGGCCGCACCTTTAAAATAACTCTGGTATTGAGAGTCCACAGAATGGCTGCGTTAGGCTCCAAAAAAGGAGCGTACAGCATATTTAACGCCACTGCAACTCTCGATACCAGAGTTGCTTACGGAAACGGCCAGCTTCAAAAACGTGCTCCTGCAGGATTCCCCCATAGAAAACAATGGGGCTGTTTGAGCTGAAAAAAAACCTAACACCTGCAAAA
The DNA here is from genome assembly GCF_027579735.1 of Bombina bombina. Classification (NCBI taxonomy): domain Eukaryota; kingdom Metazoa; phylum Chordata; class Amphibia; order Anura; family Bombinatoridae; genus Bombina; species Bombina bombina. Next base: position 651,587,062 of record NC_069502.1, on the reverse strand, counting down.
AAGCAGCGTTCAGCTCCTAACGCAGCCCCATTGTTTGCTATGGGGAAACACTTCCTACGTCTGCACCTAACACTCTAACATGTACCCCGAGTCTAAACACCCCTAACCTTACACTTATTAACCCCTAATCTGCCGCCCCCGCTATCGCTGACCCCTGTATATTATTTTTAACCCCTAATCTGCCGCTCCGTAAACCGCCGCTACTTACATTATCCCTATGTACCCCTAATCTGCTGCCCCTAACACCGCCGACCCCTATATTATATTTATTAACCCCTAATCTGCCCCCCACAACGTTGCCTCCACCTGCCTACACTTATTAACCCCTAATCTGCCGAGCGGACCGCACCGCTATTATTATAAAGTTATTAACCCCTAATCCGCCTCACTAACCCTATAATAAATAGTATTAACCCCTAATCTGCCCTCCATAACATCGCCGACACCTAACTTCAAACATTAACCCCTAATCTGCCGACTGGAGCTCACCGCTATTCTAATAAATGTATTAACCCCTAAAGCTAAGTCTAACCCTAACACTAACACCCCCCTAACTTAAATATAATTTTAATCTAACGAAATTAATTAACTCTTATTAAATAAATTATTCCTATTTAAAGCTAAATACTTACCTGTAAAATAAATCATAATATAGCTACAATATAAATTATAATTATATTATTGCTATTTTAGGATTAATATTTATTTTACAGGTAACTTTGTATTTATTTTAACCAGGTACAATAGCTATTAAATAGTTAAGAACTATTTAATAGCTAAAATAGTTAAAATAATTACAAATTTACCTGTAAAATAAATTCTAACCTAAGTTACAATTAAACCTAATACTACACTATCAATAAATTAATTAAATAAAATACCTATAATTATCTACAATTAAACCTAACACTACACTATCAATAAATAAATTAAATACAATTCCTACAAATAAATACAATGAAATATACTAACTAAAGTACAAAAAATAAAAAAGAACTAAGTTACAAAAAATAAAAAAATATTAACAAACATTAGAAAAATATTACAACAATTTTAAACTAATTACACCTACTCTAAGCCCCCTAATAAAATAACAAAGCCCCCCAAAATAAAAAAAATGCCCTACCCTATTCTAAATTACTAAAGTTCAAAGCTCTTTTACCTTACCAGCCCTGAACGGTGCTCTTTGCGGGGCATGCCCCAAGAAATTCAGCTCTTTTGCCTGTAAAAAAAAACATACAATACCCCCCCCAACATTACAACCCACCACCCACATACCCCTAATCTAACCCAAACCCCCTTAAATAAACCTAACACTAAGCCCCTGAAGATCTTCCTACCTTATCTTCACCATATCAGGTTCACCGATCGATCCAGAAGAGCTCCTCCGATGTCCTGATCCAAGCCCAAGCGGGGGGCTGAAGAGGTCCATGATCCGGCTGAAGTCATCATCCAAGCGGGAGCTGAAGAGGTCCATGATGCGGCTGAAGTCTTCATCCAAGCGGGAGCTGAAGAGGTCCATGATCTGGCTGAAGTCTTCTATCAACGGCATCTTCAATCTTCTTTCTTCGGGAGCCATCATCTTCCATCTGACGCGGAACATCCTCTTCTCCCGACGTCTACTCGCCGAATGACGGTTCCTTTAAATGACGTCATCCAAGATGGCGTCCCTCGAATTCCGATTGGCTGATAGGATTCTATCAGCCAATCGGAATTAAGGTAGGAATATTCTGATTGGCTGATTCCATCAGCCAATCAGAATCAAGTTCAATCCGATTGGCTGATTGGATCAGCCAATCGGATTGAACTTGATTCTGATTGGCTGATGCCATCAGCCAATCAGAATATTCCTACCTTAATTCCGATTGGCTGATAGAATCCTATCAGCCAATCGGAATTCGAGGGACGCCATCTTGGATGACATCATTTAAAGGAACCGTCATTCGGCGAGTAGGCGTCGGGAGAAGAGGATGTTCCGCGTCGGATGGAAGATGATGGCTCCCGAAGAAAGAAGATTGAAGATGCCGTTGATAGAAGACTTCAACCGGATCATGGACCTCTTCAGCTCCCGCTTGGATGAAGACTTCAGCCAGATCATGGACCTCTTCAGCTCCCGCTTGGATGATGACTTCAGCCGGATCATGGACCTCTTCAGCCCCCCGCTTGGGCTTGGATCAGGACATCGGAGGAGCTCTTCTGGATCGATCGGTGAACCTGGTATGGTGAAGATAAGGTAGGAAGATCTTCAGGGGCTTAGTGTTAGGTTTATTTAACGGGGTTTGGGTTAGATTAGGGGTATGTGGGTGGTGGGTTGTAATGTTGGGGGGGGTATTGTATGTTTTTTTTTACAGGCAAAAGAGCTGAATTTCTTGGGGCATGCCCCGCAAAGGGCCCTGTTCAGGGCTGGTAAAGTAAAAAAGCTTTGAACTTTAGTAATTTAGAATAGGGTAGGGCATTTTTTTATTTTGGGGGGCTTTGTTATTTTATTAGGGGGCTTAGAGTAGGTGTAATTAGTTTAAAATTGTTGTAATATTTTTCTAATGTTTGTAAATATTTTTTTATTTTTTGTAACTTAGTTCGTTTTTATTTTTTGTACTTTAGTTAGTTTATTTCATTGTATTTATTTGTAGGAATTGTATTTAATTTATTTATTGATAGTGTAGTGTTAGGTTTAATTGTAGATAATTATAGGTATTTTTTTTATTTTTTTTAATAAAGTTTTTATTGAGATTATTCAAAAATACAACTTTATGCATACATTCAGAAGTTGGGACATCTAATACTTGATATGGTACACTTATGTCAAACAGTAGATTACATAGACAAGTAAATAACAACCTATTGCTCACACCCAACCACTGGACTCCTGCAATGAACCTCCTTTTATATTTCTATGCGTGAGTGTCCCCAAAACTGCAACAGGTCACTCTTGGACCTAGGATAATAGAAGTAGCTCAATAAGGGGGCTCTAATGAAAAATACGGCCACTTTTGGACCTTAAGTAGTTAATTAAACATAACAAAAAAAACAAATGTTCTATGTTTTGCTCTGCCAGTTAACAAATAGGGGAGCCACATTATGGGAATGCACAACTACTACACAGGACACCGGGAAAGATATAGGCTAAAATCAGCCATTGCCCTAAGCTGTGGGGTCTTGATAAGTGTACTCTGACCCTTGAATGGTATTGTATTGAATATTAGGAGTGAGTTGCAAGCATTACCTTCGCTAGTATAGCTATCTACTACAGAACTAACCCTCCCAAAACACACTTGAACCCTCCGTCTCCCTCAAAGAGCATTAAAGGTACTTTAGAACCCCACAATCTCTAGAAGACTATAGTGTTAAACATTGTATAGCATGCTGGTAGAGAGCATAGGAAAACACACATACGGGAGTAAACCATAGAAAGTCAGGCTATGTACAGTTAAACTAAGCAACATTAATTAGTGTATTGCTATTTTCTCTATGGTCGCTGTAATAAGCAGGATAATAAGCACTCGTGACCAAAGATAAGGTACCTAAACGTTAATCTTGGCAGGTAAATCTAAAGTCCTGTGTCATAAAATGTTCCTGCATTATATCTAACTGCGGTAGTAAAGCTCTGTACGTGCTCACAGATTAGGTAGGGGGGATGAAGAAGGAAAAAGGTTGCACAACAGTGCAGTGTGTTTCACTTGTTTAGCCAATTCCGGATCGCAATTGGCAGTGACAAAGAGTCTCCGTGTATAGCGTTGTAGCGAGGGGAGCATTCCACAAGACAGGTACCTCTGAGAGTTGAAGTGTATCCTGTAAATGTTTGTCATCCACTATGGAAAAGGTAGCACCACAACTCGGCCCCATAACCTTGTACCTGAGCAAACGCCATTTTGTTTTCCGATAGCTCCGCTGTGATTCAAAATCATTACCCCAGATGCTATCCCTCCTTAGCCGCGAGGTCATCTTGTGGGCTTTGGGAAGTGGGGGAGCAGTGCTCAGTGACTTGGCCTGAAGGCCCGACAACTCCGCTGTGTCATCTAATGAGTTGGTCTGTGCCTCGGGTTCCCCACGGCCCTGTGGGGTAATTGGGCTCTGATCATGAGGGAGCCTGCTCTTGTTAAGATCCAGCTCTAAACTGTCTTCCATGTCGGGGCACACATTGTCCAGAGGGGAAAATTGCTCCATAATCCCCTTGGGTGCAGAGTCTCTAAAAGCAGTCGCTGGGAAAAGCAATAATATTAGGTCCCTTTCAAGCTGTTTGTAGGACAGCCTGATCGCAGTTGTTATTTCATGTTCCAATGCTGTCAAGTGATACGTTTTTAAATGTTATCAAAGTTTTCAGTGTCTGCGCACTGCATATCCGGCTTACAAGGTACCGGGGGGGGGGGGGTGTTGAGAGCCTCTCACTGAAGTGACTGCCTTAGGCCTCAACTCTCCGGATCAGTTATTAAGTGTGGTAGTCCCAATTTTGTGATATCATTTGATTCCTCTTTGTAAGCAGAGCCTATTCATCAGGGAGAGGTAGATGGGAGATCCTCATAAACATCAATAGAAGGCAAAATATTAATGTCTCACACAGAGCAACTGATATTGCGTCCATTCAAGGAGCTGCCCAGAGTCACGCAATTATAGGTATTTTATTTAATTAATTTATTGATAGTGTAGTGTTAGGTTTAATTGTAACTTAGGTTAGGATTTATTTTACAGGTAAATTTGTAATTATTTTAACTATTTTATCTATTAAATAGTTCTTAACTATTTAATAGCTATTGTACCTGGTTAAAATAAATACAAAGTTACCTGTAAAATAAATATTAATCCTAAAATAGCTATAATATAATAATAATTTATATTGTAGCTATATTAGGATTTATTTTACAGGTAAGTATTTAGCTTTAAATAGGAATAATTTATTTAAGAAGAGTTAATTAATTTCGTTAGATTAAAATTATATTTAACTTAGGGGGGTGTTAGTGTTAGGGTTAGACTTAGCTTTAGGGGTTAATACATTTATTAGAATAGCGGTGAGCTTCAGTCGGCAGATTAGGGGTTAATAATTGAAGTTAGGTGTCGGCGATGTTAGGGAGGGCAGATTAGGGGTTAATACTATTTATTATAGGGTTAGTGAGGCGGGAGTGAGGCGGATTAGGGGTTAATAACTTTATTATAGTAGCGGTGCGGTCCGCTCGGCAGATTAGGGGTTAATAAGTGTAGGCAGGTGGAGGCGACGTTGAGGGGGGCAGATTAGGGGTTAATAAATATAATATAGGGGTCGGCGGTGTTAGGGGCAGCAGATTAGAGGTACATAAGTATAACGTAGGTGGCGGTCGGCAGATTAGGGGTTAATTATTGTAGTTAGCTGGCGGCGACGTTGTGGGGGGCAGGTTAGGGGTTAATAAATATAATATAGGGGTCGGCGGTGTTAGGGGCAGCAGATTAGGGGTACATAAGTATAAGTTAGGTGGCGGTCGGCAGATTAGGGGTTAAAAAAAATTAATCGAGTGGCGGCGATGTGGGGGGACCTCGGTTTAGGGGTACATAGGTAGTTTATGGGTGTTAGTGTACTTTAGAGTACAGTAGTTAAGAGCTTTATGAACCGGCGTTAGCCCAGAATGCTCTTAACTACTGACTTTTTTCTGCGGCTGGAGTTTTGTCGTTAGAATTCTAACGCTCACTTCAGCCACGACTCTAAATACCGGAGTTAGAAAGATCCCATTGAAAAGATAGGATACGCAATTGACGTAAGGGGATCTGCGGTATGGAAAAGTCGCAGCTGAAAAGTGAGCGTTAGACCCTTTTTTGAATTACTCCAAATACCGGCGGTAGCCTAAAACCAGCGTTAGGAGCCTCTAACGCTAGTTTTCACGGCTACCGCCAAACTCCAAATCTAGGCCTAAGTTAATTTACACTTTATGCTTAAGCACTGCTCCCATAGATTACCTATTTATTTAGCATAGTCTCTAACAAGGTATCTAAGGAGAAAATTCTTAAAGAAAGAAATATCAATTATATTTTGGTCTTTGGTCCTAAACCTTTCAATTCTACATAATATTTTACTAGGAATGAGGAAGGGATACACTACATTACAGCAAATATATTTTTAGAGGGCAGAGGAGGCCCTACAATATGATCGCTTGGGTGGGGGAGGTGGGTAGGGTGAGGAGGACACTACAGTACAGAAACATTTATTAATAAAAAAATAAAAGTGTATAAACTGGGTACTGGCTAAGGCGGAGACCATTAGGAGAGGAAGGGTTAAAGTCCTGTTTGGGAGGAATAAAGGAAGGGGGCGTAAGGGGGGATCCTACACTACAGATAAAATAATAATAATAAAAAAAATCCCTATAACTTCATACTGGCAGACTGTCTGCCAGTACCTAAAATGGTGGTGAGGAGTGTGGGTGGGGGGTAGAGCTGTTTGGTAGGGATCAGGGAGGTAGGAGTGTAATACCTACATTATAATACTATTATCCTTACCAGCTAATTAACCCCTTCACTGCTGTAAATTTCAAAAGTATTGTGCACAGCTCAAATTAGCAGACTTCAAATGACCAAAAAACAATTGTAAAGCTATACATGTCTGCTATTTCTGAACAAAGGGGGTCCCAGAAAAGCTTTTAGAACCATTTTTCTTATTACTGCAGTAGTTGTGTGCAAATAATTTCAGTGAGAAACCCAAAGTTTGTGAACAAGTTAACAATTTTTTAATATGTTCGCATTTGGCAGCAAAACGATGGCATGAAATATATCAAAATGAGCCAATACCTCTAGTTGTCTACTAAAAAAATATATAGTTTGATAGGTACATAATAAAAAAAACAATGCTCCATTTCTGTTTAAATGGAGTGATAAAAACAAATTTGCTGACAAGTTTTAATCTAAAATTCCAATCCTTAAATGGTTAATGTCACGGATACCAGGCTGCAAGGGTTAAACCCCTACCCCCATAACCTCACCCCTGTTGTTTCTCAGTGGTTTTGGGCTCCTCAGAGCAACCACAATCCCTGGTTTGCTTGTCTTGTGAAAAGCTGGTGTATGACCAGGAAAACCCTACTAGGCTGGCCGGGCCCCTGGAACTCCTGGTCGGCCACCTCACCACAGACACCCGCCTAACCCCTCTCAGGCTGCACGGGCTCCTGGAACTCTCGGTCAGCCACAGGACAGCATGACACCCGCTAACTTTACCCCTGGTCGCTACAGCAACCATGTTCCCCAGAGCTCCGCTCTTTTGGAGATTAGAAGCCCCTAGGGAGGACAAGAGGTGGGGGAATTACCGGAGAGGAGCTGCTTTGGGAACTGGGGTTTTGAACACCCCTAACCCCATAACTTCAACAGGCTGTATCTCCGGTCCCCAATAACAAATCAAGCTGCTTTTTGGACTGCAGTATCTGGGGACAGAGAGCTTTCAAATGAAACCCTGGAAGTGCCGCTGCTCCCCAGGATCACCCCAAAACAGTCACCACTGTGTCCTGGGATTCTGTGGGACTATGGTTGCTATGGAGGCGCCGGTCAGTCTGGAGGGGCGGGAATGGCGGGAAAATTGTGGTATTGTCTCCCTGTTTTATCAAGATGTGTGTGTGTATAAAAGATGTGTGTTTATCCCAATAAAGTCAGTTCTATTTTCACCTGAATGCTAGTCTGTCTAGTCATTTAGATGGGCTCCTGCTAGAATTGCTTTCCTGGGCTACATATCCACTTGTTCCAGGAAACGGAAGGGCCCTTTTGGCGGAGCTACCTAGTCGGGGTAACCGGGGATCCGTCACATTGGTTGGCAGTGGTGGGATGCTTCCGTCTACCTGGAACGTCCAAACCACCAACTGAAGATCTTGCCGGATGGGCTCTGGAAGGAAGAATTGAGAACGTTGCTGCGGGCTAGAGGGAAAGTCACTGGCAACAAGATAAAGGCAGTACTCGTAGCCAAACTGATGGAGGACGATCGGGGTAGCGAACAGGCTGGTGGGTCTTACAGCGACCAAAGTGGAGGATGGCCAAGTTCAGCCTCCACTCAAGGGACTACAGTGTCTGACATGCAGCGGCAGGTACAGTGGCAACTGGCTCTCTATGGACCTAATACCTCCCCGAGGAGATCATTACTCGGGTAGTGACTGACGCCACCAAGGTACATATGTTGGAGCTTCAGAAGTCTATGGGGGGGTCATGCCGGATCCCCTGGACTCCCCTTCCCGGCCCAAGAATCTACCTCACGGGGCTTTCCGAACATTCCAAGATGATGAGAGCGAGGATATCGACCGCTATCTACAGCTGTTCGAGACCCAGTGCCGGATGCATGGGGTCACTGATGCAGACAGGGTTACTATTCTCATCGGGAAACTGTCCGGTAGGGCCCTGGAGGCTTTCCACACTGTCCCTTCCGAGGACCAAGACAAATATGACCGGGTGAAGGAGCGTATCCTTGCCTGGTATGGACTCACCCCGGAGGCTCACTGGCTAAGATTCCGGGGGCTACAAAGACAAGAGGAGCAGCCGTATACCGAGTTTGCCCACCTCTTAGTTCGGTCCTTAAACTCCAAGGTTACTGGGTGCCACATCACCACCCTAGACGAAGCTGTTCAACTCCTACTCCTGGAGCAGTTCTACAACCGCACGCCAGCAGAGATAAGGGACTGGCTAAAGGACAAGGGACCCAGAACAGCTGACCAAGTTGCCGCCCTGGCCGATCAGTATGTGGATGCCCGGCACCAGGCGGCCACAGACCTCCAGCCAGCAACCCGCTCCGCTCCAGCCCCAGCTCGTCCACCAACAGTTTTTAGGCAGCCCCAGACCCGAACACTGCCGGTGTATCCGGCCGGAGGCAGCAATTCCTGGGGGTGTTATGGGTGTGGACACCCCGGCCATGTTGTACGGAAGTGTCCAACAAGACAAAGAAACCTCCCAGGCCAGCTGCCAAGGAACCCTGCACCAACTCAGTGGGGGACTCCTCAAGTCCGCACCTACCAGGCCGCTGCCCATTGAGCTCCGACCCCTATGCTGAGTGGACAGGAGAAGAAGTGGGTGTCTTGCACCACGTCAGCTCAGTTGGTCAAGACAACTGACACCAACATCGGCAAGATGTCTGGGTCAATGGGCAGGCGGCTCAAGGAATGAGAGATATGGGGGCTACCATCTCTTTGATTAAGCCTCACCTCGTTCCCCCCTCTGGATGCACTGGACAGACCCTCGCTTTAGGGGTAGCGGGAGGTGCTGTTCTAAAGGTTTCTACAGCCTGGATCCATTTGGACTGGAAAACCGATGCACGCAATGTAGAAGTGGGGGTTATGCAAAACATCCCTGCCAAGGTCCTGTTGGGAAATGACCTTGGCCACCTTGTCTCTGCCTTTTTGGGGAATACCTCTCCAGACACCTGCCCTGTGACTACCCGCCAGCAGGCCAGATGCCAGGCCACCTCACCAACTCCGGGGACCTACTGCCCCGACTCCTACCTTACCCCGACTGACCATCCCCACTAAACCCGAACTTGCCGACACCCCCTCCTGGCTAACCCCTTCCGACTTCGCCAAAGAGACCTTGAGTGACCCGACCCTAGCCCCTTACCGAGACCGAGTAGGTGCTGACGTCCAGGGCCCCGGAGACAAATGGTTCCAGTGGGAGGGTGAGCTCCTGTACTGGATCTCCAAGAGGAAAAAAGGACTGGTGCCCAAACGCCAGCTGATCGTACCGAAGAACTTTCGGTCCAACCTGCTGAAAATAGGGCATGACATTCCCTTAGCTGGCCACTTAGGAAAGCAAAGGACCCACCACCGCTTGACTCAAACCTTCTTCTGGCCAGGCATTACAGCGGATATTAAGGAATACTGTAAATCCTGTGAGGTTTGCCAGAAGGTAGGAAAGACGGGAGATCATATGAAAGCCCCCCTCCATATCCTGCCCATTATTGATGAACCCTTTAGCCGAGTAGCAGTAAACATTGTGGGCCCATTAGCTTGGCCCAGCCCTTCAGGGAAGAAATACATCCTTACGGTTGTGGACTATGCCACCCGATACCCAGAGGCAATCCCCTTGGCCAATATCCAGGCGGAGACCATAGCAGATGCAATGCTCCGGATATTCACCAGGGTAGGCTTCCCTCGGGAAGTGATTTCCAATCAGGGAACACAGTTCACTGTTAAAATCACTCAACAACTCTGGAAGTTGTGCGGGATTAAACCCATCCCCAAACGAATGGGCTGTGTGAGAGGTTTAACGGGACCCTAAAGCAACTGCTTCAGACGTTCTCGGCCACTCACAGGGACTGGGAAAAATTCCTGCTGCATCTCCTCTTTACATATCGAGAGGTGCCTCAGTAATCCACAGGTTTTTCCCCCTTTGAACTACTGTATGGTCGAAAGGTTAGGGGCTCGCTAGATTTGGTATGAGCCCACTGGGAGGGAGCCACAGGGGGAGAAGAGCACTCTGTTGTGGGGTGCATACTCCAGCTCAGGTTCTGGCTAAAGGACCTGGCAGCCCAGGTCCGTGAGAACCTTCAGGCCTCTCAGCACAAACAGAAGCGATGGCACGATCACAATGCCCATACCCGAACCCTGATAGTGGGACAGAAGGCCCTCGTCCTGAATCCTGTTAAAACAGACAAGCTACAGGCCTCTTGGCAAGGACCCTACTGGGTTGTGGAACAACTGAACAACACCACATACCTGGTAGCAAAGTGTTCAGATGAACACCCGGTTCTGCATTGACTACCGTAGACTCAACTACAGAACCACCACTGACACCTATCCCATGCCCCGAGTAGATGACCTGTTATATCGAATCGTCCTGGGCCACTTCCTGACCACCCTCGACCTATGCAAGGGTTATTGGCAAATTCCCCTCAACCCTAAATCCATCCCCAAGTCTGCCTTCATCACTCCCTTCGGCTTATACCAGTTTAAGGTCATGCCATTTGGAATGAAGAACGCCCCAGCCACTTTCCAAAGAATTGTAGACTGCCTGTTAGATGACCTCCAGGACTATGCCTGTGCATACCTGGATGACATTGCTATCTATAGCAAGACCTGGGAGGACCATCTGGTCCACCTAGGCGTTGTCTTAGATCGTCTTCGAGCCGTCGGCCTAACCTTGAAGCCAGATAAGTGTACCATTGGGCGCTCCAAGGTTCAATACTTGGGCCACCGAGTCGGCTGCGGTAAGCAGCGACCTGAACCGGCCAAAGTTGAGGCAGTGGCTAACTGGCCCACCCCCAGGACCAAACCCAGGTCCTTGCCTTTCTGGATACTGCAGGCTACTACCAGAGGTTTGTCCCCAATTACAGCACGCTCGCCAAACCCCTGACTGACCTGACCCATAAATGACTTCCCCGACAGGTCCTGTGGTCCCCCGAGTGTGAACAAGCCTTCCAGAGTCTTAAGTCTGCCTTAATCTCTGCTACAGTACTAGCCACTCCTAACCCAGCCAAACGCTTTTCTGTCTACACAGGTGCCTCCTTGTTCGGGTTGGGGGCCATACTAAGTCAGGCAGACACAGAAGGAAAGGACCACCCCATTGCCTACCTCAGTTGAAAACTGCTACCCCAGGAAGTAGGCTACACGGCAGTCGAGAAAGAGTGTCTGGCACTGGTATGGGCCCTGAAGAAGTTGCAGCCCTACCTATATGGAAGACCCTTCACCGTCCTCACTGTCGATAAACCCCTTGTATGTCTCAACCGAGTTTCTGGGGACAACGGGAGACTGTTGAGGTGTAGCCTAGCCCTGCAGCCATTTAACTTTAACATTCAGTACCGACCGGGAAAAAGCAATGGGAATGCTGATGGACTTTCCCGGTGGACTGAAGTGGCATAAATTTCTCGGACATCCCCAGGCCGACCCATATGTGTATCTAGCCGGGCCTGCCAAACTGGAGGGGGGGAGATGTCATGGATACCAGGCTGTAAGGGTTAAACCCCTACCCCCTATAACCTCATCCCTGTTTTTTCTCAGTGGTTTTGGGCTCCTCAGAGCAACCACAATCCCTGGAAGATTGGTTTGCTTGTCTTGTGAAAAGCTGGTGTATGACCAGGAAAACCCTCCTAGGCTGGCCGGGCCCCAGGAACTCCCGGTCGGCCGCCTCACCATGGACACCCGCCTAACCCCTCTAAGGCTGCCCGGGCTCCTGGAACTCCCGGTCGGCCACAGGACAGCAGGACACCCGCTAACTTTACCCCTGGTTGCTCCAGCAACCATGAGCCCCAGAGCTCTGCTCTTTTGGGGATTAGTAGCACCTAGGGAGGAAAAGAGGTGGGGGAATTACTGGAGGGGAGCTGCTTTGGGAACAGGTTGTTTTGGACACCCCTAACCCCATAAATTCAATGGGCTGTATCTCCGGCCCCAATAATGAATCACGCCGCTTTTTGGACTGCGGCACCTGGGGACCGAGAGCTCTGGGGAAGTGCCGCCGCTCCCCCAGGATCACCCCAAAACCGTCACCACTGTGTCCTGGGATTCTGTGGGACTATGGTAGCTATGGAGGCGCCGGTCAGTCTAGAGGGGCGGGAATGGCGGGAAAACTGTGGCATTGTCTCCCTGTTTTATCAAGATGTGTGTGTGTATAAAAGATGTGTGTTTGTCCCAATAAAGTTAGTTCTATTTTCACCTGAATGCTAGTCTTTCTAGTCATTTAGGTGGGCTCCTGCTAGAATTGCTTTCCTGGGCTACATAGTCACTTGTTCCAGGCAACAGAAGGACCCCTTTGGCGGAGCTACCCAGTCAGGGTAACCGGGGATCCATCACAGTTAACTATTTAGGGGTATATTTATTAATGTGCGAGTGGACATGATACGACATATTGTATCATGTCCGCCGCACATCGATAAATGCCGACAGCATGCGCTGTCGTCATTTATCATTGCACCAGCAGGTCTTGTGAACTGCTGGTGTAATGCCGCCCCCCTGCAGATTGGCCGCTAGCAGGGGATGTCAATCAACCCGATCATATTCAATCAGGTTAATTTCTGTCCATGGCCTCAGAGCAGGCGGACAAGTGAAGGAGCAGCGGTCTTTAAACAAATCGGTCCCATAGTCTTGAGAATGTCCTCATTTTTTCAAAATCTCATGTAGTTTTATTTGAGGGCATAAATAACTTTTCCTGTCTATATACTGCAGTGCAAGATTGGCTGGCCGTGATACTGGGACTTTTTCTGGTAAGCCAGCGGTCTGCCGTCGCTGTAGGGCCACAACTTTTGTCAGGGAGCGATCCCTGTGTACATGCGTAACACATTTCTTTAAGGTTGCTCTGCTCCTGAGTAAGGTGTAGGGGCCTGTAGAAGCAAAAAAATGGGCCCTAGGCAAGTCAGGGGGATGAGGGCAGGGTTGCCGGGGGCAGGGCCAGTCTTTAAAAATTTCCAGGGCCAGTGTGATTTCCCAGTCCGGCCCTGATATATTGTGAAAAAGACAAAGCCCTAAATTCACTAAATTATGCATGGTTATTAATTATAGCATATGACTAAGTACCTATCTACTGTATTGCATTCTTAGGCCTAGATTTAGAGTTCGGCGGTAAAAGGGCTGTTAACGCTCCGCAGGCTTTTTTCTGGCCGCACCATAAATTTAACTCTGGTATCGAGAGTTCAAACAAATGCTGCGTTAGGCTCCAAAAAAGGAGCGTAGAGCATTTTTACCGCAAATGCAACTCTCGATACCAGAGTTGCTTACGGACGCGGCCGGCATCAAAAACGTGCTCGTGCACGATTCTCCCATAGGAAACAATGGGGCTGTTTGAGCTGAAAAAAAACCTAACACCTGCAAAAAAGCAGCGTTCAGCTCCTAACGCAGCCCCATTGTTTGCTATGCGGAAACACTTCCTACGTCTGCACCTAACACTCTAACATGTACCCCGAGTCTAAACACCCCTAACCTTACACTTATTAACCCCTATTCTGCCGCCCCCGCTATCGCTGACCCCTGCATTACACTTTTAACCCCTAATCTGCCGCTCCGTAAACCGCCGCCACCTACGTTATCCCTATGTACCCCTAATCTGCTGCCCTAACATCGCCGACCCCTATATTATATTTATTAACCCCTAATCTGCCCCCCACAACGTCGCCGACACCTACCTACACTTATTAACCCCTAATCTGCCGACCGGACCTGAGCGCTACTATAATAAAGTTATTAACCCCTAATCCGCCTCACTAACCCTATCATAAATAGTATTAACCCCTAATCTGCCCTCCCTAACATCGCCGACACCTACCTTCAATTATTAACCCCTAATCTGCCGACCGGAGCTCACCGCTATTCTAATAAATGTATTAACCCCTAAAGCTAAGTCTAACCCTAACACTAACACCCCCCTAAGTTAAATATAATTTTTATCTAACGAAATAAATTAACTCTTATTAAATAAATGATTCCTATTTAAAGCTAAATACTTACCTGTAAAATAAATCCTAATATAGCTACAATATAAATTACATTTATATTATAGCTATTTTAGGATTAATATTTATTTTACAGGTAACTTTGTATTTATTTTAACCAGGTACAATAGCTATTAAATAGTTAAGAACTATTTAATAGTTACCTAGTTAAAATAATTACAAATTTACCTGTAAAATAAATCCTAACCTAAGATATAATTAAACCTAACACTACCCTATCAATAAAATAATTAAATAAACTACCTACAATTACCTACAATTAACCTAACACTACACTATCAATAAATTAATTAAACACAATTGCTACAAATAAATACAATTAAATAAACTATCTAAAGTACAAAAAATAAAAAAGAACTAAGTTACAGAAAATAAAAAAATATTTACAAACATAAGAAAAATATTACAACAATTTTAAACTAATTACACCTACTCTAAGCCCCCTAATAAAATAACAAAGACCCCCAAAATAAAAAATTCCCTACCCTATTCTAAATTTAAAAAGTTACAAGCTCTTTTACCTTACCAGCCCTGAACAGGGCCCTTTGCGGGGCATGCCCCAAGAATTTCAGCTCTTTTGCCTGTAAAAAAAAACATACAATACCCCCCCCCCAACATTACAACCCACCACCCACATACCCCTAATCTAACCCAAACCCCCCTTAAATAAACCTAACACTAAGCCCCTGATGATCTTCCTACCTTGTCTTCACCATGCCAGGTTCACCGATCCGTCCTGGCTCCAAGATCTTCATCCAACCCAAGCAGGGGCTAGACATCCACTGAAGAAGTCCAGAAGAGGGTCCAAAGTCTTCCTCCTATCCGGCAAGAAGAGGACATCCGGACCGGCAAACATCTTCTCCAAGCGGCATCTTCTATGTTCTTCCATCCGATGACGACCGGCTCCATCTTGAAGACCTCCAGCGCGGATCCATCCTCTTCTTCCGACGACTAGACGACGAATGACGGTTCCTTTAAGGGACGTCATCCAAGATGGCGTCCCTCGAATTCCGATTGGCTGATAGGATTCTATCAGCCAATCGGAATTAAGGTAGGAATTTTCTGATTGGCTGATGGAATCAGCCAATCAGAATCAAGATCAATCCGATTGGCTGATCCAATCAGCCAATCAGATTGAGCTCGCATTCTATTGGCTGATCGGAACAGCCAATAGAATGCGAGCTCAATCTGATTGGCTGATTGGATCAGCCAATCGGATTGAACTTGATTCTGATTGGCTGATTCCATCAGCCAATCAGAAAATTCCTACCTTAATTCCGATTGGCTGATAGAATCCTATCAGCCAATCGGAATTCGAGGGACGCCATCTTGGATGACGTCCCTTAAAGGAACCGTCATTCGTCGTCTAGTCGTCGGAAGAAGAGGATGGATCCGCGCTGGAGGTCTTCAAGATGGAGCCGGTCGTCATCGGATGGAAGAACATAGAAGATGCCGCTTGGAGAAGATGTTTGCCGGTCCGGATGTCCTCTTCTTGCCGGATAGGAGGAAGACTTTGGACCCTCTTCTGGACTTCTTCAGTGGATGTCTAGCCCCTGCTTGGGTTGGATGAAGATCTTGGAGCCAGGACGGATCGGTGAACCTGGCATGGTGAAGACAAGGTAGGAAGATCATCAGGGGCTTAGTGTTAGGTTTATTTAAGGGGGGTTTGGGTTAGATTAGGGGTATGTGGGTGGTGGGTTGTAATGTTGGGGGGGGGGTATTGTATGTTTTTTTTTACAGGCAAAAGAGCTGAAATTCTTGGGGCATGCCCCGCAAAGGGCCCTGTTCAGGGCTGGTAAGGTAAAAGAGCTTGTAACTTTTTAAATTTAGAATAGGGTAGGGAATTTTTTATTTTGGGGGTCTTTGTTATTTTATTAGGGGGCTTAGAGTAGGTGTAATTAGTTTGAAATTGTTGTAATATTTTTCTTATGTTTGTAAATATTTTTTTATTTTCTGTAACTTAGTTCTTTTTTATTTTTTGTACTTTAGATAGTTTATTTAATTGTATTTATTTGTAGCAATTGTGTTTAATTAATTTATTGATAGTGTAGTGTTAGGTTAATTGTAGGTAATTGTAGGTAGTTTATTTAATTATTTTATTGATAGGGTAGTGTTAGGTTTAATTATATCTTAGGTTAGGATTTATTTTACAGGTAAATTTGTAATTATTTTAACTAGGTAACTATTAAATAGTTCTTAACTATTTAATAGCTATTGTACCTGGTTAAAATAAATACAAAGTTACCTGTAAAATAAATATTAATCCTAAAATAGCTATAATATAAATGTAATTTATATTGTAGCTATATTAGGATTTATTTTACAGGTAAGTATTTAGCTTTAAATAGGAATCATTTATTTAATAAGAGTTAATTTATTTCGTTAGATAAAAATTATATTTAACTTAGGGGGGTGTTAGTGTTAGGGTTAGACTTAGCTTTAGGGGTTAATACATTTATTAGAATAGCGGTGAGCTCCGGTCGGCAGATTAGGGGTTAATAATTGAAGGTAGGTGTCGGCGATGTTAGGGAGGGCAGATTAGGGGTTAATACTATTTATGATAGGGTTAGTGAGGCGGATTAGGGGTTAATAACTTTATTATAGTAGCGCTCAGGTCCGCTCGGCAGATTAGGGGTTAATAAGTGTAGGTAGGTGTCGGCGACGTTGTGGGGGGCAGATTAGGGGTTAATAAATATAACATAGGGGTCGGCGATGTTAGGGGCAGAAGATTAGGGGTACATAGGGATAACGTAGGTGGCGGCGATTTGCGGTCGGAAGATTAGGGGTTAATTATTTTAAGTAGCTTGCGGCGACGTTGTGTGGGGCAAGTTAGGGGTTAATAAATATAATATAGGGGTCGGCGGGGTTAGGGGCAGCAGATTAGGGGTACATAAGTATAACGTAGGTGGCGGTCGGCAGATTAGGGGTTAAAAATTTTAATCGAGTGGCGGCGATGTGGGGGGACCTCGGTTTAGGGGTACATAGGTAGTTTATGGGTGTTAGTGTACTTTAGGGTACAGTAGTTAAGAGCTTTATAAACCGGCGTTAGCCAGAAAGCTCTTAACTCCTGCTATTTTCAGGCGGCTGGAATCTTGTCGTTAGAGCTCTAACGCTCACTGCAGAAACGACTCTAAATACCAGCGTTAGAAAGATCCCATTGAAAAGATAGGCTACGCAAATGGCGTAGGGGGATCTGCGGTATGGAAAAGTCGCGGCTGTAAAGTGAGCGTTAGACCCTTTAATCACTGACTCTAAATACCAGCGGTAGCCCAAAACCAGCGTTAGGAGCCTCTAACGCTGGTTTTGACGGCTACCGCCGAACTCTAAATCTAGCCGTTAATGTAGTGTAAACTGTGATTTATTTATGCATTGCAACCAATAGAATTTTACAGTATTGAATATAGTCTCTTTCCAAAAAGAACTGTGTGCAAAACTGGTTTATTTCTAATCAAGCAGAGAGACTGCCCTTCCGAAAATGGCAGGGTGGTTCGGTGGTTCTCCACAATAGACTGCCCTCTGGGCAGGCTTTCCCACTAGTATGTATATATATATATATGTATTTACAGATTATATACACATGTAAACACATAAATACATATATATATATATATATATATATATATATATATATATATATATATATATATATATATATATAGACATATATATAAGTGCATTGGAGCCCTTTGCAGTTAAAGGACCAGTCAACACTGTAGATTTGCATAATCAACACCTAATATACAGTACATAATACTAGTCTAATACACAGCACATCCCACCTAACACATACCGAAATTCCGAATCGAACCGAACCGAATCCAGCCGAATTTATTTGAATCCGAATGAATCCGAAACGAATTCATTCAAATTCTTCCGAATTCTAATCGATCCGAACCGAAATTCGAAAACATCCGAATCGATCCAAACCGAAACAAATTTTTCCGCCATGCACAAGTCTATTATAAATAGGTCACTAGAGTGTGCAGCCAATGACTGTGTGGAATGTAACTGTGTTCTGCACTTCCATTTCTAACAGGAACTAAAATGCTCACAATTTTAGAATTGAATTACAGGAAAAGGGGGCAAAAATAATAATAATGAAAGTATATTGCAAAGATATATATATATATATATATATATATATATATATATATATATATACGATTTATCATTTTATATTACCATCTCAAGGTGTTTAATGTCCTTTTAAGCTGCAAATAGCCTCCTGCACCTTTTCTATATCATGCAGCAGGAATGGTAAAAAAAGTTATTTTAAAATGAATATTGTTTCTGGTCACGTTTAAATGGCTGCCAAGCTCAGCCCACTGATGACATAATAATCTGGGCTGCATATGGCATCCAATTACAAAAGGCTCACTAGTTGGATTGAACAGACTGTCAATGCTATTCAGCAGAGTACCTACTGTAGTCGCAGCCCAGATCTTGATGTCATCAGTGGGCGGAGCTTGGCAGCCATTTCCAGCTGGCCAGAAACACTATTCATTTTCAAATAACTTTTTTACTGTTTCTGCTGCATGATATATAAAGGGTGCAGGAGACTATTTGCAACTTAATCTAAAGTAAGATGTTAAGATGACTAAGGTGTAAACTGTCCCTTTAATGTTATTTACTTATATGGTTAACAGTAGCCATGAATTACCCTCAGTGTTATTGCAGATACAAATATGTCAAGTAGTTGTACTGAGCACATCAAAACCTTGTATGCTGTTTGTTTTTTTGACTAAACTAATATTTCCTTTTAAACCCATCTGTATGTGAAGTGGCATGTCTTAACCCCTTAAGGATCAAGGACGTACAGGGTACATCCTACAAAAAATGTCACTTAAGGACCAAGGACGTACCCTGTACTTCCTCAGGGGTTTTCAAGCACTGGAAGCGATCATGATCGCTTCCAGCTGCTTTCATGTTATTGCAGTGATGCCTCGATATTGAGGCATCCTGAAATAACATTTTTTGGTGAATGGGAGCCATAGCAGGGAGGCGGGTGGGCAGCCAATCACTGGTGCTAGATCCAGTTCCTGACTGTGTCCATGATCACACGGCGGCGGGGCGTGGGGCTCGGGTGCGAGCGCGTGCACACACACAGGTGCGCGCACTTGCACACACACGGGTGCGAGCGCGCACATTAACAGTACACTACAGTTTGCAAGGAGGGAGTGGGGGAGAGGGAAAGGGAGAGGGAGGGGGATATAAGGAACAAAAAAGTTTGTAAAGGGATCAGGGAAGGGGTAGTGTATTGAGAGGGGAGCAGCTACACTACAGAAAATGGGGTCTTTAGTTTTTAGAAAAAAAGCAAATTTTTTTGTAAACTGGGTACTGTCAGACAGCTGCCAGTACCTAAGATAACGGCCATTAGGTCGAGGGGGGAGGCTGAGAGAGCTGTTTGGGGGGGAGGGGTCAGGGAGGTTGGGGGGGGGGGGGTAATGGGGGATCCAACACTTATAATATATATATATTTTTTTTAAAAAACACCTTTATTTTTATACTGGCAGACTTTCTGCCATTACTTAAGATGGCGGTGACAATTGTGGGGTGGGGGAAGGAAGCTGTCTGAGGGGTGTCAGGGGGTGGGATGTGTCAGGTGGGAGGCTGATCTCTACACTTATGCTAAAATGAACCCTACAACAAGCTCCCTAATAAACCTCTTAACTGCTGGGCATAATACACGTGTGGTGCACAGCAGGATTTTGCAGCCTTCTAATTACCAAAAAGCAATGCCAAAGCCATATATTTCTGCTATTTCTGAACAAAGGGGATCCTAGAGAAAGAATTTACAGCCACTTGTGCCATGATTGCACTAACTGTTTGTAAATAATTTCAGTGAGATACCTAAAATTGTGAAAAAGTTTACTATTTTTTTTATTTGATCGCATTTGGCGGTGAAATGGTGGCATGAAATATACCAAATGGGCCTAGATCAATACTTTCGGTTGTCTACTATACTACACGAAAGCTAAAATTAACCCTGCAAGCTCCCTAATTAACCCCTTCACTGCTGGACATAATACACGTGTGGTGCGCTGTGGTATTTAGCGGCCTTCTAATTACCAAAAAGCAATGCCAAAGCCATATATGTCTGCTGTTTCTGAACAAAGGGGATCCCAGAGAAACATTTACAACCATGTGTGCCATAATTGCACAAGCTGTTTGTAAATAATTTCAGTGAGAAACCTAAAGTTTGTGAAAAGATTTGTGAAAAAGCTAATGATTTTTTTATTTAAACACATTTGGCTGTGAAATGGTGGCATGAAATATACCAAAATGGGCCTAGATCAATACTTTGGGTTGTTTACTAAAAAAAATATATAGATGTGAAGGGTTATTCAGGGATTCCTGACAGATATCAGTGTTCCAAAGTGCTACTTTTATTTATTGCCCTATAACTTGCAAAAAAACCAAAGAACATGTAAACATTGGGTATTCATAAACTCAGGACAAAATGTACAAACTATTTAGAATGGGTGTTTTTGGTGGTTGTAGATTTGCAACAGATTTTGAGGATCAAAATTAGAAAAAGTGTGTTTTTTTCCATTTTTTCCCCATATTTTATAATTTTTTTTATGGTAAGTTATAAGATATGATAAAAATAATGGTATCTTCAGAAAGTCCATTTAATGGCGAGAAATACGGTATATAATATGTGTGGGTACAGTAAATGAGTAAGAGGAAAATTACAGCTAAACACAAACACCACAGAAATGTAAAAATAGCTTTGGTCCCAAACGGTCAACAAATGGAAAAGTGGTCTGTCACTAAGGGGTTAAAGGGACAGTAAAGTCAAAATTAGACGTTCATGATTTAGACAGCATACAATTTTAAACAACTTTCCAATTAACTTTTATTATTTAATTTGCTTCCTTCTCTTGTTATCCTTTTCTGAAAGGTTTATCTATGAAAACTCAGAAGCAGCAAAGAACCAGTTTCTATCTGCTGATTGGTGGCTACATATATTTACCGATTGTCATTGACTAACCCAAGTGTTCAGTTAGAAACCAGTAGGGCATTGCTGCTCCTTAAACAAATTATACCAAGAGAATGAAACAAATTTGATAATAGAAGTAAACTGGAAAGTTTGATAGTACCCATATGTAAACTGTTAATTTACTGCATATATGTATAGATAGATAGATAGATATAGATAGATATAGATAGATATAGATAGATAGTTAAATAAATATATAGATTGTAAGCTCCCCCGGGAATAGGGCCCTCAATTCCCCTTGTATTTGTTTAAGAAATTAAGTCCTGTGTCTTAACCCCTTAATGACTGCAGCACTTTTCCATTTTCTGTCCGTTTGGGACCAAGGCTATTTTTACATTTCTGCTGTGTTTGTGTTTAGCTGTAATTTTCCTCTTACTCATTTACTGTACCCACACATATTATATACCGTTTTTCTCGCCATTAAATGGGCTTTCTAAAGATACCATTATTTTCATCATATCTTATAATTTACTATAAAAAAAATTATAAAATATGAGGAAAAAATTGAAAAAAACACACTTTTTCTAACTTTGACCCCCAAAATCTGTTACACATCTACAACCACCAAAAAACACCCATGCTAAATAGTTTCTAAATTTTGTCCTGAGTTTAGAAATACCCAATGTTTACATGTTCTTTGCTTTTTTTGTAAGTTATAGGGCCATAAATAAGTTATAGGGCCACGCCCCCGCTCACGCCCAGCCACGCACACTTCTGCCGCAGATCAGTCAGCTAGGGAGTAGGACATCTGGCCAAATGGGAAAAGCTCAGGCACCACGTCAAGGTCCTTTCCACTGCCTGAGTCCCTAACACAGCCACACCATGCAAGCTTACAAAGCCAAACAAACTGAGAACAAAGAAGGGGTGCACAGGTGGATGTAATCACCCAGAGAAATATAAAACACGGAAGGAAACTGCACTCCAAGACCAGACCAGGTACACATCCAGTGACTCAGCAACATCCCAGCCCTGGGTGCTAAATAGCACTCCAAAAAAAACTGTGATGTCACCAGAGCCACAGGCAGTTAACACCAGTCTGGAATGGGTGCAAGAAACAAGGGGGATTACAAACAAAAAGTAATACAACACATAGAGACACCCAGCACTCACCAGCTAGCTCACAGCTAAGATAAAATCACAATTGGAAAGGTTAGTTATCACACCTGGCCAAATGGGAAAAGCTCAGGCACCACGTCAAGGTCCTTTCCACTACCTGAGTCCCTAAAACAGCCACACCATGCGAGCTTACAAAGCCAAACAAACTGAGAACAAAGAAGGGGTGCACAGGTGGATGTAATCACCCAGAGAAATATAAAACACGGAAGGGAACTTCACTTCAAGACCAGACCAAGTACACATCCAGTCTCTCAGCAACATCCCAGCCCTGGGTACTAAATAGCACTCCAAAAAAGCTGTGATGTCACCAGAGCCACAGGCAGTTAACCCCAGTCCGGAATGGGTGCAAGAAACAAGGGGGATTACAAACAAAAAGTAATACAACACATAGAGACACCCAGTACTCACCAGCTAGCTCACAACTAAGATAAAATCACAATTGGAAAGGTTAGTTGCCGTATCTGGCCAAATGGGAAAAGCTCAGGCACCACGTCAAGTTCCTTTCTACTGCCTGAGTCCCTAACACAGCAACACCATGCGAGCTTACAAAGCCAAACAAACTGAGAACAAAGAAGGGGTGCACAGGTGGATGTAATCACCCAGAGAAATATAAAACACGGAAGGGAACTGCACTCCAAGACCGGACCAGGTACACATCCAGTGACTCAGCAACATCCCAGCCCTGGGTGCTAAATAGCACTCCAAAAAAGCTGTGATGTCACCGGAGCCACAGGCAGCTAACCCCAGTTGGGAATGGGTGCAAGAAACAAGGGGGATTACAAACAAAAAGTAATACAACACATAGAGACACCCAGCACTCACCAGCTAGCTCACAGCTAAGATAAAATCACAATTGGAAAGGTTAGTTACTGCATCTGGCCAAATGGGAAAAGCTCAGGCACCACGTCAAGGTCCTTTCCACTGCCTGAGTCCCTAACACAGCCACACCATGCGAGCTTACAAAGCCAAACAAACTGAGAACAAAGAAGGGGTGCACAGGTGGATGTAATCACCCAGAGAAATATAAAACTCAGAAGGGAACTGCACTCCAAGACCGGACCAGGTGCACATCCAGTGACTCAGCAACATCCCAGCCCTGGGTGCTAAATAGCACTCCAAAAAAGCTGTGATGTCACCAGAGCCACAGGCAGTTAACCCTAGTCCGGAATGGGTGCAAGAAACAAGGGGGATTACAAACAAAAAGTAATATAACACATAGAGACACCCAGCACTCACCAGCTAGCTCACAGCTAAGATAAAATCACAATTGGAAAGGTTAGTTACTGCATCTGGCCAAATGGGAAAAGCTCAGGCACCACGTCAAGGTCCTTTCCACTGCCTGAGTCCCTAACACAGCCACACCATGCGAGCTTACAAAGCCAAACAAACTGAGAACAAAGAAGGGGTGCACAGGTGGATGTAACCACCCAGAGAAATATAAAACACAGAAGGGAACTGCACTCCAAGACCGGACCAGGTGCACATCCAGTGACTCAGCAACATCCCAGCCCTGGGTGCTAAATAGCACTCCAAAAAAGCTGTGATGTCACCAGAGCCACAGGCAGTTAACCCTAGTCCGGAATGGGTGCAAGAAACAAGGGGGATTACAAACAAAAAGTAATAGAACACATAGAGACACCCAGCACTCACCAGCTAGCTCACAGCTAAGATAAAATCACAATTGGAAAGGTTTGTTCCCGCATCTGGCCAAATGGGAAAAGCTCAGGCACCACATCAAGGTCCTATCCACTGCCTGAGTCCCTAACACAGCCACACCATGCAAGCTTACAAAGCCAAACAAACTGAAAACAAAGAAGGGGTTCACAGGTGGATGTAATCACCCAGAGAAATATAAAACACAGAAGGGAACTGCACTCCAAGACCGGACCAGGTACACATCCAGTGACTCAGCAACATCCCAGCCCTGGGTGCTAAATAGCACTCCAAAAAAGCTGTGATATCACCAGAGCCACAGGCAGTTAACCCCAGTCCGGAATGGGTGCAAGAAACAAGGGGATTACAAACAAAAAGTAATACAATACATAGAGACACCCAGCACTCACCAGCTAGCTCACAGCTAAGATAAAATCACAATTGGAAAGGTTAGTTACCGAATCTGGCCAAATGGGAAAAGCTCAGGCACTACGTCCCTAACACAGCCACACCATGCGAGCTTACAAAGCCAAACAAACTGAGAACAAAGAAGGGGTGCACAGGTGGATGTAATATTTCTCTGGGTGATTATATCCACCTGTGCACCCCTTCTTTGTTCTCAGTTTGTTTCGCTTTGTAAGCTCGCATGGTGTGGCTGGGTTAGGGACTCAGGCAGTATAAAGGACCTTGACATGGCGCCTGAGCTTTTCTCATTTGGCCAGATGCAGTAACTAACCTTTCCAATTGTGATTTTATCTTAGCTGTGAGCTAGCTGGTGAGTGCTGGGTGTCTCTATATGTTGTATTACTTTTTGTTTGTAATCCCCCTTGTTTCTTGCACCCATTCCGGACTGGGGTTAACTGCCTGTGGCTCTGGTGACATCACAGCTTTTTTGGAGTGCTATTTAGCACCCAGGGCTGGGATGTTGCTGAGTCACTGGATGTGTACCTGGTCCGGTCTTGGAGTGCAATTCCCTTCCGTGTTTTAAATATATATATATATATATATATATATATATACATATATAATGTGAAATGAGGAAAAAGAATGCGGAGTCTTCAGAGTGAATGAAATAGAGTGTTTATTAGGAGCAGGCTTATCATCAGACACAGGTAAGCTCCTATCTTACGCGTTTCGCGCATGGGCACATGCGCTTCATCAGAGATAATGGTGTCTGCTGGTCAGGGTCTCTATAAAGGTGGAGGTAACCAATCAGGAAGGGTGTAAAATTTAGACCCTTCAGGTGTGTGAAGACTTACACCTTTTGGTTAACTAATGATATGGTATACACCTGGGCTAGAGGTCCCGAGCAGCAGATTACATTTTTGAACAGATAATGCTAAAATATAAATGCAATGTACTTTAAACAAACAATTTTCCAATATTTGAATCGTCAATAACTAAATTTGACACTGACACAACACTTTTAAAATGTTAAAAAGATCAGTCAAGATAGTAATTTAGTATGTTTGAGAGAGAGCTGTAAGTGAGAATGTTAGTGCTTACGCACAGACAAACTCCCCTTCTTTTATATTATCCATATATGTATATGTGTACATGTTTGCAATGTTTCCATATTGTGAAAACATATACAGACTCTGACTGCTTGTTACAAAGTAAACTATGACAACCACATATAATGTGAGTATGTTATTGTGCTCTCTATGAGGTCCTCTGTTAGAGTAGTTGTACAAGGGCATAGTGAACTTTATGATTTTTTATTAAAGTGGACCTTACTTCTGACTAACAGGGGGAGACATGTGTATGTATGTTTCTCTATGTTAAATCCCTTTGCCGCCTTTTTTCTTCTAACACCTGAGCAATTATAACTTTTTATTGCAATTTTAAAAAAATACTTTTTATCAGACAGTGTTATTATGAATGTAGCTGTACTTTTAAATGTATTTTTGATGTTTTTTGTGCAACTTTTTTGTCTCGTTAAAGCTAACCCGACGCATGTTAACTTCAATTGTGCTCAAGCGAACACATTTACTTTCAACCTGTAATAGAAAGAGCTGCGATAAACCCCTTTTTGCTCACTGCAACAGTTAGCGCTCCACTCGCAATCTTGCCCTATGTAAGAATTCTAGTCGTAAATTATATATTGTACTTGAATTATGTTCTGGTATCCTGCCTTCTAGTCTTGTTAAAGTTAACTGCATTTATCTTTTTATATTATAAAAGTGCCGTAAATGTTAAGAGAACTGCGTAAAAAAATTAGCAAATAAAGGGCCAGATTACAAGTAAAGCTCTAATTTAACGTGCACCCGTAAAAAAGGGCAATTTTGCACATTAAATAACCAGCCATTACGAGTGGCTGGTTAATGCTGCCGCAAGCTCACAGTAGCACTTTACGTTTAATTTTTTCCCCATTTGCCTCCCAAATAAAGTGAATAGTTCCTTTTTGAAAATAAAAAATATCAGCAGCTTTATATTTTTAAAAAATTTCTGCACAAAGCAGTTAAAAGTTAAAAGGGGTTAATGTGAGGGTATGTGGGGTGTTAGAAAAATAAAACAGCACTGAAAGTACCTTTACATAGAGGTCTATGGGGACTGTGATTATACTGTTAACCCCTTAAGTGAAGCCTCTGAGCTCGATTTATCATCATGTGGCTGACAGGGGCATACATATTCACCCCTTTTCACCTGGCTTCCCCTCTGGTGGGCAGCAATCCGCTGCCCATATTTACCATGGCACACAAGCACTTCTATGCGCTTACGTGCAACTCTAACCCCTGTCCAGACACTACAAATCATGCTTTCTTTAGAGAAAACAATAATATTTTTGTAATGTGTATGGATATAATATATTTTAGGTACCTTATTTTATACAATATTTTATGAAATAATTTGTGGTTACAGTTTATTAGATTACTTATAAAGCAAATTAAAAACATGGAATTCCGGAAAATATTTGTTTAGTTTAATGCCATACATTTTAAAAATGATATTGGCATTCTATTGTTCATAAAAGAAGCTGATATAGAAAAGTAATCAACTCTAAAGAATTCATGCCATAGTGAATTCCACAAACATTACACATTCATGAAGAACAAATTAATATGTCACCTATCTGAGTCCAAACAGTTTATGCCTTTTTATATTTATTTACCACAAAAATGTGTTATGTCTTTAATATATTACGGTCAAGTCCCTTATCGAATGAAAGGAAACAAAGTGACAAGTTAAAAAAAGATTTTGTAAGTATTTTGTCTTATTTTTTCCTGCATCAACCAAAAAAACAAACATTGTATGACTTATTTTAAGGCACTCTAAGTAAATATAGAAACCCTGGAGCCTTTTGGAATTTTCACTGAGTTCGTTTTACAACATTGTAAACATAAGTCTGAGAGGGCTCTGTTATGAGAAAAGTTTTCCTGTGGAGAGTTAAAAGGGTGTTAATTAGCTTTTATACGGGTTTTGTTGAGAGTTTGACAGTCATTTTGACCATAAACTTTGTCAAATATAACTATTTATTGTGAATCTTGCTGAATTCACTGCTTTCTGGTGCTTTTCTCCTGTAACT
Organism: Bombina bombina; assembly: GCF_027579735.1. Classification (NCBI taxonomy): domain Eukaryota; kingdom Metazoa; phylum Chordata; class Amphibia; order Anura; family Bombinatoridae; genus Bombina; species Bombina bombina. The sequence goes on along the minus strand of NC_069502.1, from coordinate 651,559,414 downwards.
CTCTCATTTAGTATGTATGTGAATTGAGTATATATATGATTGTAGGCTGTTAAATAAGTCCTATATTAATTTTTGATATTATTTCCAATAATTGCCATGTGATGTTCAATCCTTTTCAATATTTTCTATTTATTCTTAAATGTATAGCTGACTAATGGCATTACAAACCTCTTCCAAATGTTATTGTCTGTTTATTTTAACTTTTCTTACCCTGGCCTGGCCACAATCAAGCTTTTCAATTGGTCATTTTGACTTTCTTTGAATAATTTAGTGGACCAGCTGATTGCCCTGCTTATAAATATAAAACTAGCTTGGGGTGTGCAATTTCATAATGGTATATAAAAGAATTATACAAGCATTAGAACAAGACACAAGGGACAAGACAGAAGACAAGTACTGTAGTTTTGTGGTTCACTGTTTTTCTTTTTGCAAAAATGCTTCATATCTTCATGTTTCTTTTTGCTTCCTCTTGTCTATACAACAAATTACATTTTTCATTTTCATCTTCTCTCTCTCATGGACTTCACTCATTCCTAACCTCTCTCTCTCTTTCCACCCCTGCACCTCATACCAACTGCACATCTGTATCTCATCTTATGTCACTGATATAACCCCCAATCCCAGTCCTAAACTCATACACCAATGTATGCCTTGGCAGTGGAGGCTCCTCTATGGGAGCACAGGTGCACGTGAACCCTCTAAAGAGAGAAAAACCAAAACTTTTTGGCTGAATAAATATATTTTTTCCAATAGCCCCCCCCATTGGAAAAATTATATTTATTCAATCTAAAAGTTTCCATTCTGGTTTAGTTTTGTAAAAAAAACAAAATTGCCCTTTTTACTTCTATCTATCTATCGCACTGCACGTGCGATAGATAGAAGTATAGGTTTCAAGTCCTTCAAGTCCTCTGCACTTATTTCTAAGTGTCTGCAGTGCCGCCCCCAACCCAGGCCTTAACCTGCTTAATCGCACAGGTTTTGCTGTGCGAGTGAGAGCTGTTGTCATTGCGAAATCTGCCACCCATCGATCTGTGCATGCGAGCAGTTATGTCATCACATTCCTGAACCATTCCTATCCTGTTGGTCTTCATCTGTTTTTAATACCCTCTGGTCATATATTTTCTACTGGTTAGCACCTCATATAAAAAGCAATCCAGAGCAGATCTCTTTTGACTGTTACTATAGCAACAAATAAAGCCAGCCGTGGCGTGATCACTGTACTTAAAGACATTGCAAAAATATTTTGTAACTCTGTATTACGGTAAGCGCAAGCACATTACTGAAAAGGCTCTACACAGCAAAGTGGACGCTGCGTCAGTCATTGTAGCATTAACTCAGACAGAGATTACAGATTTTAAAGGGACTTAAAACTCACAAAGCCATTACATTTTGAAATATAGTTTTGTTTTATAGAATTTTGTCACCTGGTTGGTGACAGCGTGTGCATTTTCAAAGCATGGTACAGCACTCCTCTGGCACTTTATTTTACTGATGTATACAAAAGGGACACATTTATCAATCAACTGAGAATAAGTTGCAGGGGGCTCCACCAGACCCAGAGAAACCTAATACATTATATGTTATCACTTTTAAAACTGATACTCTTTATTTTATTTTACTGCCATGCTTCCCCTTGGTTCTGTAATTAGCTACAACAGAGTAGTGATTTTGTCTCTTGTAGACCCTTCAAGCATATAAATTATTGTATATATATATATATATATATATATGTGTGTGTGTATATATGTGTGTGTGTATATATATATATATATATGTGTGTGTGTGTGTGTGTATATATGTGTGTATGTGTGTATATGTGTATGTGTGTGTGATTTTTTATTGGGGGGGTGGCAAAATTCACCATCGCCTGTGTTGGCTGGACTTGCCCCCCAGGCCTAAGATGGCCAGCCCTCCCCTGGCTGCACAGGCATGATGCTCACCATTGACAGAAGCAGGTAGGTGGTCCTCGACAAGTTTGCATTTTATACTCAGGCTGCATGGCATGGAGCTAACTGCTATAAATTTATTACTAGGACAGTGAACCCCCATTTGAGTAACCCACAAGCCGCCACTGTTCCTTGCCATAGACCTAAAAAACAGAACTTTGGAAACCTTATCCAAGTTTATTTGTATCTAAAAGTTTAAAACCAACGCCCCCTTCAATGGAACACTATGGAACTCTCGCTCTGTGTGCAACAAGCTGACTTCTATCCACAGCCTCTTCATCACCCATTCCCTCAACCTTCTAGTTCTCACAGAAGCCTGGCTCTCTCCTTCAGACACAGTCTCCCCTGCTACACTGTCACAGGGGGTCTTTACTTCAGCCACACCCTGAGGCCTTTAAGCAGACAAGGAGGTGGTGTAGGTATTTTACTTTCCTCCTCTTGCACCTTTCATCAAATACAACCCAATGATTACCTCACATTTTCTTCCTTTGAAACACACGTTTTACTTATTATCTCCTTTCTCTCTACATGTTGTGGTTATAGATTGCCCCCTGGCTCCTTAACTCGATTTCTTGATCATTTAATGGCCTGGCTAGCTTATTTCCTCTCCTTAGACTTTTCTGCCCTCATTCTTGGGGATTTAAACCTCCCGTTAACAATCCCACTGCCCCTATTGGAAAAAAACTTCTCAAGCTCACTTCCCCTTTAGGCCTGTCAAAATGATCTGACTCTTCCATTTACAAAGGTCAATGCTCTCTTGATCTGATTTTCTGCTATTGGTGCACTCTCTCAAACTTCACAAATCCCCCCCCCCTTTTTTTCTTTCTGACCATCATCTCTTCACTTGTAACATCACAGCACTTCCTACTGCTCTCACTCCTTAAAGCCCTCTAAACTCCACAGAATCATCCAGTCACTAGATCAGCAATATCTTTCAAACTCTCTAAAATCTCTTCATTCTTCCATCTCCTCCTTTTCCTGCAATGACCAATCTATCTGTAACTTTTACATTGGTGCTTGACAATTTGGTACCTCCTACCTAGCTCCAAAGTCATGCTCTCATCCTCAGCACTGGCATACTCTTCTGACACGATACCTATGCTGATGTTCCTGCACTGCTAAGTGACGCTGGATAAAATCATGGTGTTCAGCTGACTTTCTTCATTACAAGCACATCTTAAACTTTATTCTGCCCTTAACCTGTAATGCTCATGTGATATTTCCCTATCAGACCAAACTTGGCCAGTAGTCTTCTTATCCCGGCATCAAGTGGAAGGATAAGGAAATATCCCAGAACAAAATGAGTGTAAGGAATGAAGTAAGCAGAGGGACTTCCGGCTGGAGGCGGGGAAGACAGGTAGCTGCAGGTAGCACTTGCCGTGACTCTGCATCTCAAATGTGAGCCTGTACACCGACCACCCTTTTTGCAGCGCCCTTGACCGTGTATGGTCTGGGTATTGGGATCATTGGTTCTGCAAAGGAGGTCTTTCCTTATAGCTGAATTGTGCATGTTGGCTAGTGCACAGCTTATTATCAGAGACTTTGACTGCTAACTTACCTGAAGGTAATAACTGAACCACTGTTTGATTCCATCGGCTCCGGTGGGCTGAGTCTGTGCTGCCCTTCGCAAGTGTGGCGACGTGCTGTTAGAAGCTATATTTGCAGGGCTTCTATGTATGACTGAAGTCTGTATGAAAAAAAAGATACAGCACAATGCTAACTGGTTGGACTTTTAACACGCTAATGCCAGTAAAGCTGCGTACTATTGGAAGTTGCACCTGCCGGTCGGAGCTTACTGGACAGTGAGAGAGTTTCTCCTACTTAACTCGGAAACAAGCCGGGTAGCAGTTCCGTGGAAGGCAGCTGGGGCTTGGTTCCCGCAGGTGGAGAAGCCTGTTGCCGGTGGAGCAATCGCTGGATGGCTAGACAGAGGCTGAGCTGCACGCCTCCTACTATCGGAGATCCAGCTGCTCTGTGCAGTGTGTTACGAGGAAGATATCTTGCACACCTTGGAAGCCTCGCCGGGTAGCTGGTATATAAAAGCCTGTCAGCTGTCCTCTGATCCCCGTTTGATCCCGGTTTGAGAGAGGATATATTGCTGGAGGTGTGGGGTCGGTCAACCGGCTAAAATTTACAACGAAAAGCCTTTCCATTGCTGAGGATCCAGCCGTGCTACATATTTGGTCTGGTCTTTCAACACGGGCTTGCATGTGTGGGCCGTGTAGAGGTAAAGATAGGCTCTGGCTTTGTGGATCCAACCACTTGCTGCTAGCTTCCCCTTTCTTGGAGTGGGGATGTGAGGTCTTCTAGGTATACTCACCTGGGAGCAACATATCGTTTATCTGGCTCTACATTGCAGTTTTAAATCCAGAGCTGGTTTAATAGTGTGTAGGCACAGGAACCTTCATAGTATCACCGGTCGGGTGATCTCTGGTACTGTCCTTTTTTTTCTTTTCTCTTTTTTTTTCCTCTACGAACTCTCCTGGAACAAATTGGCTGGGAAGGCAGTGAGCTAAAACATAACTGTTACGACACAAACTCTATGGGGTGGAGGGTTTCCCTTCGCTTGGATATGTTGGATATGAAGGAGGAATTTTGCATAACATGTGTTTACTAATCTATTATTCTATATATATTGTTGGCCCTTCACCAGATAAGTTTCACAGCATATGATTTTGCTCTGGAGCGCTCATATTTTTCTTTGTTCTTTTAGGTTATTAAGGAATTACAAAGATGGTTCTGTGTTGTTTTTTCCTTTTTTCTCTATGTATGCAATTTGTAACAAGTTCTCAAATATTGCTTTTATACAACATTTTTGAGGTTTGTGGACTGCAACTGTGATACAAAAGACTCTTAAGCAGTGATTAAGGCTCTGAATACATCAAGAGATATAATGAATGTTTGTGCCTTTAAAAAATATTCTATTAACTTGTATTATCTATTCTCCTAAAATTTTTACTTACAGATAATTTATAAAGTATTCTAAGAGGGTTTGTGACTAAGGTTTGGGGTTCGGGTTGTAATAGGTATTGTTCTGGTTATTTAGATTATTATACCTATTGTACATGAATAGCTGTTCTCAGATTTTCTGCTTAAATTTTCTAAAATTTGGGAATCAACAAATTATATCCACTGCCTATAACTAAGGTATTAATTCTCCTATTCAATTTATAACCCATAATTATTTTGTAGGGCATTTGTATATACAGAGATTTGTATTTTTTCCTTTCCCTTTGGTATTATTTGAATGCTCTTACATGTAAGCACATGCGCTAGTATAATACTCACCTTTGTTTGTTGAGTTATATAAATTTTTACTTTTCTTTTCTTGTTTAACTAGTCGACTACTTACTTGTACTAATATAATATACATTCATATATTGTTAAGATATAATATTTTATATACACACTTTGTTAAAGAATTGTTGCGCAACTTGGGAATTTGAATTGGATATAATGAATTGGGTTAGGTTTATTTCATTCACACATATAGTTCATTTCACGGCTCGTTTAAACACTAACGCTAGATTTAGAGTTCTGCGTTAGCAGTCAAAAGCAGTGTTAAGGGCTCCTAACGCTGCTTTTTACCACCCGCTGGTATTTAGAGTCAGTCAGGAAAGGGTCTAACGCTCACTTTCCAGCCCTGACTTTTCCATACCGCAGATCCCCTTACGCCAATTGCGTATCCTATCTTTTCAATGGGATCTTACTAACGCCGGTATTTAGAGTCTTGGCTGAAGTGAGCGTTAGACCTCTAATGACAAAACTCCAGCCACAGAAAAAAGTCAGGAGTTAAGAGCTTTATGGGCTAATGCCGGTTTATAAAGCTCTTAACTACTGTGCTCTAAAGTACACTAACACCCATAAACTACCTATGTACCCCTAAACCGCCGCCACCTACATTATCCCTATGAACCCCTAATCTGCTGCCCCTAACACCGCCGACACCTACATAATATTTATTAACCCCTAATCTGCCCCCCCTAACATCACCGCCACCTAACTTCAAGTATTAACCCCTAATCTGCCGACCGGACCTCGCTGCTACTATAATAAATGTATTAACCCCTAAAGCTAAGTCTAACCCTAACCCTAACAGCCCCCTAAGTTAAATATAACTTTTATCTAACGAAATAAATTAAATCTTATTAAATAAATTAATCCTATTTAAAGCTAAATACTTACCTGTAAAATAAACCCTAATATAGCTACAATATAATGAATAATTATATTGTAGCTATTTTAGGATTTATATTTATTTTACAGGCAACTTTGTATTTATTTTAACTAGGTACAATAGCTATTAAATAGTTAATAACTATTTAATAGCTACCTAGTTAAAATAATTACAAAATTACCTGTAAAACAAATCCTAACCTAAGTTACAATTAAACCTAACACTACACTATCAATAAATTAATTAACTAAACTACCTACAATTATGTACAATTAAATCAACTAAACTAAATTACAAAAAAAACAAACACTTAATTACAAAAAATAAAAAAAATAGTACAAGAATTTTAAACTAATTACACCTACTCTAAGCCCACTAAAAAAATATCAAAGCCCCCCTTAAAAAACCTAACACTAAGCCCCTGAAGATCTTCCTACCTTGTCTTCACCCAGCCGGGTATCACCGATCCGTCCAGAAGAGGGTCCGAAGTCTTCATCCTATCCCGCCAGAAGAGGTCCTCCAGAGGGTCCGAAGTCTTCATCCTATCCGGCAAAAAGAGGTCCTCCAAAGGGTCGGAAGTCTTCATCCAGGCGGCATCTTCTATCTTCTTCCATCCGGAGCGAAGCAGGTCCATCTTGAAGCAGCCGACGCGGAGCCATCCTTCCTCACCAACGGACTAACGACGAATGAAGGTTCCTTTAAATGACGTCATCCAAAATGGTGTCCCTCGAATTCCGATTGGCTGATAGGATTCTATCAGCCAATCAGAATTAAGGTAGGAAAAATCTGATTGGCTGATTGAATCAGCCAATCAGATTCAAGTTCAATCCGATATGCTGATTGGATCAGCCAATCAGATTGAGCTTGCATTCTATTGGCTGATCGGAAAAACAGCCAATAGAATGCAAGCTCAATCTGATTGGCTGATCCAATCAGCCAATCGGATTGAACTTGAATCTGATTGGCTGATTCAATCAGCCAATCAGATTTTTCCTACCTTAATTCTGATTGGCTGATAGAATCCTATCAGCCAATCGGAATTCAAGGGACGCAATCTTGGATGACGTCATTTAAAGGAACCTTCATTCGTCGTTAGTCCGTCGGTGAGGAAGGATGGCTCCGCATCAGCTGCTTCAAGATGAACCCGCTCCGGATGGAAGAACATAGAAGATGCCGCCTGGATGAAGACTTTGGACCCTCTGGAGGACCTCTTCTTGCCGGATAGGATGAAGACTTCGGACCCTCTGGAGGACCTCTTCTTGCCGGATAGGATGAAGACTTCGGACCCTCTTCTGGACGGATCGGTGATACCCGGCTGGGTGAATACAAGGTAGGGAGATCTTCAGGGGCTTAGTGTTAGGTTTTTTTAAGGGGGGGTTGGGTGGGTTAGATTAGGGGTATGTGGGTGGTGGGTTGTAATGTTGGGGGGGTATTGTATGTTTTCTTTTACAGGAAAAAGAGCTGATTTCTTTGGGGCATGCCCCGCAAAAAAGCCCTTTTAAGGGCTGGTAAGGTAATAGAGCTGTTAACTTTTTATTTTAGAATAGGGTAGGGCATTTTTTATATTTGTATTTTAATAAATCCTTTTATCCAAATATCCTGTACAAGTAACTGTTTACCCAACATGCCACATAGCGTAACTCTGTAACCTTATTGCAGTGCAGAATATGTGTGTACAAATGATTACTCACATGGGATGGAGCTATAACCAAGCTCAGGTGAATGCGCACACCCACTTTTATACTGTTGGGTAAACAGTTACTTGTACAGGATATTTGGATAAAAGGATTTATTAAAATACAAATATAAAAAGTGCCACAAGAGCTGCTGAAAACACCATGTACAACAGGATTGGCAATACAATGTAGTAATTGCTCAACGTGAGCTTGATAAAGCTCATTAGCGAAACGTACGTCAGATATATCATTACCTGGCGTCCTTTCAAGTACCTGCACACCAATAAGGAGAGCAACATATACTGGACATTTAAGGGGGAGGTTGTGTGGTTTAGTTTCTGCACTCCTTACCACTGTCTCTGGTATTGTGTTCAGCTCACGTTGAGCAATTACTACATTGTATTGCCAATCCTGTTGTACATGGTGTTGTCAGCAGATCTTGTGACGCTTTTTATATTTGTATTTTAATAAATCCTTTTATCCAAATATCCTGTACAAGTAACTGTTTACCCAACAGTATAAAAGTGGGTGTGCACATTCACCTGAGCTTGGTTATAGCTCCATCCCATGTGAGTAATCATTTGTACACACATATTCTGCACTGCAATAAGGTTACAGAGTTACGCTATGTGGCATATTTTTTCTTTCATATGAGGATCAAACAAGAAAAATCAGTAGATTGAAGATTTTCAGGAAGAATCCATATATGCTTATATGAACTTTACACACACGTATATGCTTTATTATATATTTGTGTCACTATTTATCTCTTCTATCTTGCATTTTTATTTATTTCGCATTTTTTTTGTGATACTATGGTATTTGTTGTTAGTTTAGTTGATTTGATTGTAGGTAATTGTAGGTAGTTTAGTTAATTAATTTATTGATAGTGTAGTGTTAGGTTTAATTGTAACTTAGGTTAGGATTTATTTTACAGGTAATTTTGTAATTATTTTAACTAGGTAGCTATTAAATAGTAAATAACTATTTAATAGCTATTGTACCTAGTTTAAATAAATACAAAGTTGCCTGTAAAATAAATATAAATGCTAAAATAGCTACAATATAATAATTTGTTATATTGTAGCTATATTAGGGTTTATTTTACAGGTAAGTATTTAGCTTTAAATAGGATTAATTTATTAAATAAGAAATAATTTATTTAGTTAGATTTAAATTATATTTAACTTAGGGGGGTGTTAGGGTTAGGGTTAGACTTAGCTTTAGGGGTTAATACATTTATTATTAGCGCTGCGGAATCTGTTGGCGCTCTACAAATAACCGATAATAATTATTTTAGCGGTGAGGTCCGGTCGGCAGATTAGGGGTTAATACTTGAAGTTAGGTGGCAGTGATGTTAGGGAGGGCAGATTAGGGGTTAATATTATTTATTATAGGGTTTGCGAGGCGGGAGTGAGGCGGTTTAGGGGTTAATACATTTATTATAGTGGCGGCGATGTCCGGTCGGCAGATTAGGGGTTAATAAGTTAGGTAAGGTAGCAGTGATGTTGGGGGGGCAGATTAGGGGTTAATAAACATAATGTAGGTGTCGGCGATGTTGGGGGCAGCAGATTAGGGGTTCATAGGGATAATGTAGGTTGCGGCGGTGTTAGGGGTTAATAAGTGTAAGGTTAGGGGTGTTTAGACTCGGGGTTCATGTTAGGGTGTTAGGTGCAGACTTAGGAAGTGTTTCCCCATAGGAAACAATGGGGCTGCGTTAGGAGCTGAACGCTGCTTTTTTGCAGGTGTTAGGTTTTTTTTCAGCTCAAACTGCCCCATTGTTTCCTATGGGGAAATCGTGCACGAGCATGTTTTTCAAGCTGGCCGCTACCGTAAGCAACGCTGGTATTTAGAGTTGAAGTGGCGGTAAATTAGGCTCTACGCTCCCCTTTTTGGAGCCTAATGCAGCCCTTCAGACAACTCTAAATACCAGCGTTATTTAAAAGGTGCAGGGGGAAAAAACATGCGTAGCTAACGCACCCCTTTGGCCGCAAAACTCTAAATCTAGTCGTATATATATTATAAATAAAGTTACACTGAGAATTTATATAGACATACTTTAATAGTTGTAGGCGTATGGATAAATTCATACTTAACAAAAGTTCATCCCCAAAAATGCTGCCTAAACACAGGGAGAAAAAAGGGAGTAATTGAAACCCTGACTCTAGTATAGAGGTACCCCCTGATAAAGGGACAATCAATTCTATGAATATCAATATGGCAGAGTTTGCAGCTGAGGTGTCAAAACTTCTAACCCCCCAATTAGAATCTATTAAAGTAGAGATTAGACAAGAGATATGCAATTTAACAATGGAAGTCAGACAGTTTGCCACAAGTTTAGATGAGGCTGAGAACAGAATATCTGATCTAGAAGATCAATATAACAAATATGAACCTCTACTAATGTCTCACAACAAAACTATTGCGATATTACAAACAAAAATAGAAGATCTTGAGGATCGCTCAAGACGGAATAACTTAAAAATTGTAGGGTTACCATAATTACCTGAATTTCAGGATTTGATGACTTTTGTAACTATCACACTTCCTCAGGCCTTACAAATACCTCCGCCTGCTACTCCTTTTTGGTGGAGCGGGCCCATAGAATTGGATATCGTAGAGAAGATCAGGGAAATACGAAGCCAAGATCGGTGATATTTAAATTTGTCAACTTTTAAGATAAGTTGACATTTCTTAAATATTACAGGAAATTACAGACACTGTTAGTGGGTACACACAAATTGTTAATGTTTCAAGATTTCTCAATGGAAACCCTAATTAAGAGAAGAGAAATGTCTCCCTATTACGGCCGATTAATGAAAGCTAACTATAATATAAAACTGATTTGTCCGGCTAAATTGATAGTGTCAAAAGATGGCACCTTACATACACTAAATAACCCTGTGGAAGCAGAATTTTTTTTGTAGAGAATGGAACATAGAATAGAACATTAAATGTAGTTAAGTCTCTATCCATATATTTTTATGGGTTGTAGGTTGCCTAATGATATGTTAAGTGTTTTTTTTTTTTTTTTTTCTCCCCATACCTCCTTTCCCTCTCCCTCTGTCTCCTCCATATTATATCCCCTCCCAAATAGCGATAACAGAGCTAATCTTGCAGATGTTTAAAGCAGGATGATGGATTCGAATCTCAACTTAATTTCTTGGAATGTAAGAGGGATAACATCCCCTATTAAAAGGAAATCAATAATAAAATACCTTGAAAAATTTAAACCAGATATTGTCCTATTGCAAGAGCTACATCTTAAAGCCCCAGAAATTGTCAAACTGAAAACAAATTGGGTGGGTGAGGTCATTGCTACACCACAAGATGATAGGAAAAGAGGTGTCGCGCTGCTATTGCACAAAAGTCTAGTATATCAAATAGTTAACAAAGAACTGGATTCTAATGGCCCATTTTTAATTATAGAAATTATTATTAATAAGATTAAATATATTATATGTAATATATATGGGCGTAATCAGGTTGATCGGCAATTTTGGGGTAATCTTGCAGTGAAATTACACAGATATATAGGTTCAAATCTGATAATAGCTGGAGATTTTAATCTATTGGCAGATCCTTACTTAGATAATTCCAACGTAAATTATACGTTCCAACGTAAGTTATTAAAGGTAGAGACAGGAAAGTTCGAATTTTCCAAAAATTTTGTTCACAATTGGGATTGATTGATATTTGGCAGGTGCAAAATCCCGATTTGCATTTATTCACGTGTTTATCGAAAGCACACCAATCATTTTCTAGAACTGACTATTTCTGTGTATCTCTGATTCTCTGTTGAAATGGAATTGGCAAGCCAATATTGAAGATATTGTAATATCTGACCATGCCGTTATAACATTGAGTTGTAAGTCGGATATGAAGCATACCACCAGCAATAGCATATATTTTCCAAAACATCTAAGTAACAATATCAATTTTCAAAATTGGCTTGGCAACAAATGGTTAGAATTCTACAATACCAATATAAATTATTTGGGGAAATTAGAGGTGTTTTGGGAGGCAGCCAAAGCAGTTATACGTGGTGAGATAAAGTCTTATATGATTGAGCAGAAGAAAAAATCTATTAAGATTGATGTACAACTAGCTAATCAAGTTAAAAACACATATAGAGCGTATATAGCTGACCCCATTAAAGTTAAATGGGATAAATATTCGAAGGTAAAGACAACACGTGATATTCACTTAAAACAGAAAAGTATGCAAGAAACACTTAGACTGAAAGCTCTATATGCAGGATTTGCTGGAAGATCAGCGAAATTTCTTGCCAGAATCACTAAATCTAGCTCTAGGAATACTATTGCTGCCATTAAAAAGGGCACAAAAAGATATACTAAGCAGGTAGATATTGAAAAAGTATTTTTTGATTTTTTTAATGAGCTATATAAAGCAGAACCTTATAATGCTGCTAACCAAAAAGATTTCTGGGATAGGATCCAAGTTCCTATATTGTCGATAGAAACAATATCTTTTATAAATGCCCCGATTACAGATGAGGACATTATATCTGCCATTAAAATGGCCAAAATTAATAAAGCTGCTGGGCCAGATGCCCTCCCTTTAGAATTCTATTGTATCCTACAAACTCAGATAGTTCCAATTTTAAATAAACTATTTAATTCGTACTTCTCAGGGAATCTTGAATGCTCTCCCTATTTCGCATCGACAAATATTTCATTAATCTTAAAAAAGATAAAGATCCTGAATGCCCTAGTTCTTATAGGCCTATCTCGGTTCTCAATACCGATTATAAGTTACTAGCGGCTATTCTAGCCAATCGCCTAAAGCCATATATAGGGGATATAATTCACGAAAATCAATCGGGATTCATGCCAGGCCGGAATCCGGCTAGGAACACTAAGAAACTTTTAATATTGTTAGAATATTTATGGAACAAACATATGACCCATAAATCTGTATTAAGATCTGACGAAGCTATCCTAACGGTTGATGCCGAGAAGGCTTTCAATCGGATAAGCTGGGGTCATATGTTTTTCTCTCTGGAACAATTTGGGATAGTGGGACATTTTCATAATTGCATCCGCACTATATATAGTAGGTCATCATCAGCTATCATTATTAACAACATGATTTCTCAACGATTTACACTACAACGAGTGACCCGTCAAGGGTGCCCTCTTTCACCGTTGTTATTTAACATATTCTTAGAACCACTAGCCATTTTACTTCGACAGGAATTAGATGGTATTTTTAGTAGCAGATAATTCATTGGTCTTACTACTATATGCAGATGACCTTCTACTATTTTTATCTAAACTTTCATGTCACGTTGCCAAAATTACAGGACATAATTGGGCTGTTCGGGGTAATCTCGGGATAAAAGATTAATATACTTAAATCCAAATTGATGTGGCTACACAGAAGTTCCACAGATAGACACATACATCCCTTTCTGGAGGTAGAGCAAATTGCATATCTAGGTCTCAAGCTTACTAAAAATCCAAATGAATGGTATAGTCTAAACTATATGCAATGCTTGGAATTATGTAAGAAAAAGTTGGAGGATTGGGTTTCCTTACCTATCTCCCTAACAGCACATGTTACTTTAATCAAGACTATTCTCTCAAAATATACCACTACCCATTCAGAAGGCAGATGTATATAAATATAATAAAGCTTGTTCTAAATTCCTATGGAAGGGAGCCAAATCTCGGATAGCAATACATTGGCTTATGAACTCAAAGTTATCTGCCGGTCTTGCGCTTCCCAACATACAAATGTACAACTTGGTGGCTTTGGCCAGATTTGCCATAGATTGGATAGCAGAGAAAGAACAAATTACTTCAATTATATGGGAATCCAAACTGGTGGCTCCATTCTATTTATAGGCGATACTTCATTGTCCTATAACATCGTTACCATCAAACATTTTTTATGCGAATATGTTTAAGAATGTTATAACGGCGTGGAAAAAATTGTGTGTGGATTTAGGTTATTCCCCCTATATCTCTCAATATCTTCCTATATGTGGTAACCCCAATTTTGTTCCGGGGCGTACAAATATGATATTCAAAAAGTGGGCCTCTAAAGGTCTAAAATGGATCCATCAAATACGGGGGATAGACGGTCAACCCGTAACCTATGCAGATATGGTTGCGTTGAGCTCCATACCGCACAAAATACAAGCGCTGCTTTGACGTGCTCGTGCAAGTTTCTCCCATAGACATCAATAGGGAGAGCGGGTCAGAAAAAGACTAACACCTGTGATCACGGAATGAAAAGCTCCGTAAAGCAGCCCTATTGATGTCTATGGGGGAAAAAGTTATGTTTAAACCTAACACCCTAACATAAACCACACGTCTAAACACCCCTAATCTGCTGCCCCAACATCGCCGCCATCTACCTACAGTTATTAACCCCTAATCTGCCACTCCCGATATCGCCGCCACCTAAAGTTATTAAACACTAATCTTCCGCTCCCGATATCACCGCCACTATATTAAAGTTATTAACCCCTATTCCGCCACTCCCTGACATCGCCGCCACTAAATAAAGGTATTAACCCCTAAACCTCTGGCCTCCCACATCACTACCACTGAATAAACCTATTAACCCCTAAACCACCAGCCCCCCACATCGCAACAACCTAAATTAAACTATATTAACCCCTAAACCTAAACCTAACCCTAACGTAACCCTAAACCTAACCCTAAGACCCCTTAACTTTAACATAATTAAAATAGAGCTAAACTACAGTTACAATTATTAACTAAATAATACCTATTTAAAACTAAAAACAAACTTACCTGTGAAATAAAAACTAAGCTAGCTACAATATACAATTCATCATCCAATAGAATGAGAGCTGCTTAAATCCTATTGGCTGATTTGAACAGCCAATAGGATTTTAGCAGCTCTAATTCCCATTTGCTGATTTAAAATTTTCAGCCAATAGGAATACAAGGGACGCCATTTTTAAATAGCTCCTTTGCATTATAGATTCAGTGTACGGCAGTGACCATATGAAGAGGATGCTCCGTGCCGAATGTCTTCAAGATGGACCTGCTCCGCACCGCCAGGATCAAGATAGAAGATGCCGCATGGATGAAAATAGAAGAGGCCGTCTGGATGAAGAGTTCTCATCGCCTGGATGATGACTTCGCCACCTGGATGAAGATAGAAGAGGCCGTCTGGATGAAGACATCTCCGCACATGGATGAGGACTTCGCCGTCTGGATGAAGATAGAAGAAGCTGTCTGGATGAAGACTTCTTGCTGCCTGGATGAAGATCGTTCAAGCAGGACTTCAAAAACTTTAAGTGGATCGTTGGGAGTTAGTGTTAGTTTTTTTTTAAGGGTTTTTTGGGTGTATTTTTTTTTAGATTAGGGTTTGGGCAGCAAAAGAGCTAAATGCCCTTTTAAGGGCAATGCCCATACAAATGCCCTTTTCAGGGCAATGGGTAGATTTGGTTTTTTTAGAATTAGGTTTTTTATTTTGGGGGGTTGCTTGGGTGGTAAAAGAGCTGTTTAACTTAGGGCAATGCCCTACAAAAGGCCCTTATAAGGGCTATTGGTAGTTTATTGTAGGCCAGGGGTTTTTTTTATTTTGGGTGGGCTTTTTTATTTTTATAGGGCTATTAGATTAGGTGTAATTATTTTTTATATTGGATAATTTTGTTTCGTTCGTTCGTTTGTTATTTTTTGTATTTTAGTCTTTTTTATTTTTTGTAATTAGATACTTTGTAATTTTTAGAGTAGTGTTAGGATTTTTTAATCTGTAGTTTAGTTTTATTTAATTGGTAGTTAGTTTAATTTTAGTTTAATAATTATATTAGTTTAATTGTTAGTTTAAACTTAGTTCTTTTAATTTGACAGGTACATTTTAATTTAAGTTAGGGAAATTGTAATTTTAATATAAAGTTAGGGAGGGCGTTAGGTTTAGGGGTTATTAGTTTAATTTAGTTTATTGCGATGTGGGGGCTTTCAGTTTAGGGGTTAATAGTTTACTTTAGTATATTTCGTTGTGTGGGGGCTTGCAGTTTAGGGGATAATAGGTTTATTATATATAACTTAAGTATAGTGGGGGCGATGTGGGCAGACGGCAGATTAGGGGTTAATAATATTTAAATAGTGTTTGCGATGCGGAAGGGCGGCCGCTTAGGGGTTAATAACTTTATTATAGTGGTGACAATGTTAGGGAGCGGCGGAATAGGGGTTAATACATTTTTTTAGTGGCGGCGATGTCGGGAGCGGCAGATTAGGGGTTAATAACTTTAATATAGTGTTTGCGATGCAGGAGGGCCTCGGTTTAGGGGTTAATAGGTTGTTTATGGGTGTTTAGTGTACTTTGTAACACTTAAGTTATGAGTTTTATGTTACAGTTTTGTTGCGTAAAACTCATAACTACTGCTTTTAGATTGCAGAATGGATCTTGTCAGTATAGGCTGCAATGCTAGCTTTTTAGCCTGACCGCAAAACTCATAATGGCAGCGCTAAGGAAGTCCCATGAAAAAACATAATTTTTACGTGTGCGGGACTGACGTTGCTTTACGGGCTAAAAGGCTTGCAGTACAGCTATACCGACAAGACTTGTAATGACTGAGGTGCTGGTTTGACGCTGAAATGGCAATTTTTTCAGCGTTAAAACATGAACGCAAAACTTGTAATCTAGGTGTATGTTAGGTCCTCTTGTTTCAATGAAATCTCTAATAGTTTTAAGGCCTATCTTGTGTAGCATAGAGGAGTATAAACTTTTTACGTCAAGGGACACTAGAATAGCTCTAATAGCTCTAAGGCCTATCTCATGTGGGATAGAGGAGAATAAACTTTCTATGTGAAGGGACACTAGAATAGTGCTATCACTCACAGTGATGCCATCATGTTTTTTTAGCAAATCTCCTGTGTCCTTGAAGCAGACTGTTTAGTAGTTTCATTAGCCCTGACGAAGCCTCATGAATCACACAGTAAGGGGGTGAAACAAATATGTTGGCGTGCTATGTGTTACCCTGGGAATCTCTACCCGCACTGATAACCTTGCAGTTGCTGCCTAAAGGCGCATATAATGCATATGAACTGTTTGGATACAGTTTGGATACAGCGTTAATCTTCCAGCATGTGTTACCTGGACCGGCTTAATTATTTGCAACAGTTTTGTCTGGAGTAAAGTCACACTGGGAGGTGTGTCGGTACACATTGAAACTGAACCAGCAGGGAAAGAGGTTGAGGTCTCACATCTACTCAAATCCTTCAATGCCACTGGCCATTCCCTAAAGTCTTACAGTAAAGTGACTGGGGATGTGTAAAGTCGTACGTGGAAAGGAAGAAAGTGAAGATTTTCCTCTCTTTTGTTCTGCTGCCGTATCAGCTGGGACCTTGAGTGCGGTGATTACCGCGGCCCATTTCAAATGTCGGTTTGGTAATAATGCTGCTAATGGAAGCCATGCTATATGCTGAATAACAGACATATGATTTAAAGTGTACACTTATACTATATCTTTTTTCCTTGCCAGGATTATTGTTTGTGCACAAAGATTTTCTCATGTTTAAATACGTGGACTTTCTTTATTTAGGCATGTATACATTTACTTTGTGGTAATTTTCCCTGTACATGGGTAATAAAACAGGTTTGTTTGAAGTCTGCACCTGGGTTATCTGTGTCACATTGTGATTTGATCATTTTTTCTAATAAGAGTGCTGAATTCCCTAACTGTGGAGGTTAAATAGTTGATATACCTCTTTTCTTTCTCCTTGTACTGAATTTTTTTTTTAGGGTCTGCACCATTACCCTTGATTGTGGTTTTGTGAGCTGTGAAATATTTAAATTGAATGTAATTTGTAATAATTTTGTGACTACGGATATCTTTGTTGCATTCTAAGGAGGATGGCTTTTACCATATCAGATGAACAATTGGAAGCAGAACTAAATGAGTCTTTAACTAATAGTAGTAGCACTGATGTACCTGATGTGGAGGTGATAAATATTTACAGCTTTCAAAAGATACAGAAATTACTTAAATAAACAAATTAAGATTAGAGCTGAGAACGCTAGCATTTCTAATTATATTAATAATAAATGATACCAAGAGGACTAAGACTTTTTTAGACCCAGGGGCGAATAAAATTGAGGATGAGGAAGGTGATGAATTTGTAGTGGAATGGAATGATAAGTTATCAAACACTGCTTTTGGCCCTATGGGAATGATGATAAAAAGGAATGATAAAAGAGTGGAAAAAATCAAGGTGAAGGTAGACGATGCTTTGGCTAAAGTTAATACCTTTGAGAATGATACTAACTTTAAAAAGCTTAATGATGAGACTAAAGAAATTATGTCTAGATTACAAGCTGAAATAAAATAAGGGAAATGTTGCAAGCTAAATAGGGACCAAGATGATTACAAACAAAAGAAAGTTTACAACTATAAGTCACAGAAAGGTTCATTTTATTCAGGCACAGATGCATCTGATAAAGATAGTGAAAGGTCACAAAGACACACACAGGGAAATTTTCAGATGGACAAAAATGGAGAAAGAAGTGGTGGGGAAAGAGGAGGAGGGGTGAAAGAAAAAGGAGGACAAATCAGAAATACTTTTTCCAAAGAAAAAAGATACCAGAACAGACAACAGAGGGGCAGAAGGGGGTATTTTACTTAGTAATATATCTAAATTATGGAGAGAGCGCAGAGCATTATGTGCGCAGAGCAAAAAAATCTCCTTTCAATTCTTAATTACCCCCTTTAATAAGGATAAGAATAGACAAAAAAAAAGAATATTTATAGGAGCGCTCAAAGGCTAAAGATAAAGAGCAAAAATATCCAAAAGGAAGCTAAAAAACGCTATACAAGGCAGTGCAAAAGTATCAAATGCTGCAATAAAAAACTGAATGTAACAGAGTGCACATTAAATAATAATTTATAAAGAGTAATTAGTAATAATAAAATCGGACGTCTCCAATAATATTACACATAAAACATACAATTGCGCAATTTAGAAAAAGTATATGACTAATAGGGAATATTGCCACCACTATAATCTCAAAAAATACACTTCACACCTGCAGGTGGCGAAATTGTGAAAAAAGCAAGCTGATCCATAGAGGATATTTGTAACAATGTCTCTATATAGATCGCAAAACTTCCACAGCGGTTAATTGTTCAGATCTAACGAGTAGTATCCCAGAAGAAATATAAGCACAGTACCTGGCTTCCAGACTGGAATAGGGGCGAGCATGACACAAACTTTATCCGATAACTCAGCCTCTGTTTTCCTTTCCTCTGCCGTTTAGGTTACGTGTGCATAGGACGTCACAATACTACGATCGTATTAGTGGATACTTGTTTTTCAAAATCTCAGCTGGTCCGCTCCGCTGGTCCACTTTAACAAATGTAGCAGTATCAAACATAATAAACAAAAAAGTACAAAAATCACTTAATGCATAAATGTTGATAAATAAAAAGTGAATACTAAACGAAATATAATGTTAAAAAATTATTTTCTAAAAATATATATATATAGGATATATATGATCGGTAGGAGTCCTCCTCAATTTTAATGATTCAAGTGATTTCTTGCCTCAAAAACAAAAAGAAAAAATATAGTGCAATACAGTTAAGTAAAAAGCGATATTTTTCACATAAGTGGTCCCGCCAAGGGGTTACTCACACTTTGAAGAGCCAGCCAGGCTCTAGGTACAGACGCACACCCGGTTTTATACTGCCAGGTCTCCAGTATACACCAACCACAGACTTCTGCTTCAGATAAAACAATATTTATTTAAAAACATATAAAAAAAATTTTTTTTTTAAAAAGCCACAAATTTTCTCTAAAACATATGGTGACTCGGGTATCAGTCAAATAACAGAGCTTAAGTGGGAGAGATATCGTATCTCTTGCTTTGATGGGATGAGATAGCGTGCCTGATGGCTGTGCTAGCCTTCCCTGGGTGTATGATAGTCTCTCGATACCTGTCCTGGTGACTTTACTCATAGAAGCCTATAGTGCCGTTGAGCAGGTGTTTCCGATGTACGTTTCACCATAAGCGTACGGCTTTTTCAAGGGAAAGTGGAATGGTGTGCGTCTGATTCCCTGGAGTTGATATAGGGAGAGTGGTCCTCCTATAGGTCTTAGGTATCAATGTCATCAATCTATGATTGAGTGTTCAGTCCTCCATTTTGGAAAAGGGCAAAGTTCCAAACACTTCTCTTATTCGTGCATGAATAGTCCATTTTAAAAAAGGGCAGGAGTTATTATTCATTACGATATGATATCTATATTTATATGTGGTAAGATAAAATATTGGGAAATGTTTTTATAGACAGATAAAATTGTAATATTGGGGGGCGGAGCAAGCCATCAAGCTGAACAGAAGCAAAACACTAGAGCTCTGAGTAACTTTTGACATTTATTACACTCCTGCATATAATTTGGGGATAATTATCGTCCACTATTAGTGGGTTAATGTCAGGCTGTGATCAGCTACTGTGGATATAATTTTGAACATTCCGGGCTCAATCTTAGTAGCCCAGATGAGGAGAACCGACACGTCTTTAGGATAGACCGGGGCTTAGGCCTATAGCGGATCCTACGATCGCAGAAAACTGTCCGGAAAGGCTACTAACAGTGGTGATGCAGCCTTACAGACCCCGACACAGCAGAGAGGAGGTTCCATAAAGTGGTGATAAAGCTTTAACAGGGACTGTCCTCGCAGGTAGCTGCACTACTGGGAGGAGGCCGGCACCATCTTGCCCTGCATAAACAGGGAGTTATTAGACGGGACCGCTGTAACCCTCTTGGTAGCTTTACGCTAGAGAGCTCTAGGCACCCCCCCCCCCCCCGGGGAACCGGGTAAACAATAAACATGGAGGGGATCTCATATGCACAGATGCAAGTCCTTTTTGAGGGGTTTGAGCAACAGATGAATGAAAGGTTTGATCGGCTTTTAATGATTTCAGGGGCTCAAAAGAATGAAAAAGAGAACACTATGCCCACTATGGAAGAAGAGATGGATTCCAGCATTAATTCATACCGTGGCCACCTACAGTTGAACCACAGATATGTTGCTGCGGGTACTGATCTCTCACAGATTATCATACCAGCATTATCTGAGCCACGCCCTGAGAATAAAAAAAATGGCGTCCATGGTCAGAAGTTTACAGACCCTTACACGGAGGATGTACTCATTACCACGCCATTCAACTACCAAGCATATATGGGGCCTCCTTCAGCGTATACTAGAATTACCGCGATTGCTTCGAACACAACTGAAAAACAGATTAGCTCTACTTGGAAAGCACTCCTGAAAAGTAGCACTTTGCAGAAGATCAAAGCTGGGACTACCTGTCATCTAGTCCCCACACAAGATTGTTCCCTCGAGTGCTGTCCTATCCTACTTTGGATTTCGGAGATGACTTACCCGACCTATCCAGTGCAGCATACCTACTGCTATTTGGTATGTGAATCCAGTCGTGCAGGAGTAGGCTATGTGGAGCTCCTTATTATAAGATCCAGGACACCAGGCATCCTGGCCCTTTCAGACTCCTATTTTTCAAATTAACCATGACTGCCTCTGTAGGGAAAGACTATTGCCTCACGAAAAGAAACTATTTTATATTTTTGAGCTGTGTTTCCTATCTACAGTTTATGGAAGCTAGTATTCATTATTGTGCACTAGAGAGATTTTGCTAATGTTAGATATATTGTGCTTTTTTCCCTTACTCATACTGTGCTTAGAGTTCATACAGACCTATATTTACTGTGATTATGCCCCCTAGACGAGGTGTATGTGTTATCATATATCTGCAATCCCTTGAAGTTAATGTAGTTGGATATCTATCTCATTGCCATCCTCTGTCTCCTTATATGTTTTAACCTACTAATTGAGTAATCTGGAGCTGCAGTATTTAGGTTCAGTATTATACTTACAGGCATTGGAAAAGTTTTACTCTTTGTATGCATCTATAGAACTAAGGACAAATGGTCCCATATAAAAACGTTATATTGTAGGAGATGTCTAAACTTCTTATCTGTCTATGGTGCTAGCTATTACTACTATATTACACTCAGCGTAACTGATCTCCATGTAAGTATATAGTGCAGCATACCAGATTTTCTTTTAGGACTGCCGACCTGGAAACAATTAGATACATCTCTTCGGTAGGTATGAGGGAGCTATGCACTTTAAGGACAAAGATGGTTAACTGAGGTGGGCCCGCCTCAGTGTGCATGTACTTGAACATATAGTGAGTGGGGTAGTTAGACTGTAGGGTCCCTTGATTAATCAAGAATGTTCTGTATTTTTATATATTCCTATGCAGTTGCACAGTGAAAAGTGAGATCTCTTGAGTAAATGGTGACCTCTTACTGCCCCGTTCAGAAGTATTGTAGGCTTGTAGATCTTTCCCTCTTAGGTAGCTACAAAAATATATTTGTAGGATCATCTGTGACTAATATACCAACCCTTCTTTTTTTGGTTTTGCTCTCCTGCAACTTATTATTATAATGAAAGAGTATTCCCTTTGGGTCTGACTGAAGAGGCAGCGATCATATATACTAGCCCCAGAGTGGGAACGATTAAGTAATTTATTCCCTGTATTACCCCTCCATCCCTATCTAGCAGAGTTCCGTAGTCTCTGCCCTGTCCAAAGAATTTTTTAGCTGTTCTTTGGGCTTCACTTAGAATTAAATAGCTGTGTTTAAATATATAATACTTCCCATACATAGTTTGTTAGTTGTTTTACTCTTACCATATTAATCTCTAATCTGATGATGTTTAAGATACAATTGTTTACTGGGGGTTTTTTTCTTTACGCAACCCAAACTAAAATTAAGTTTTTAAGGATATGTCTTCCACGTACTCCAGTCTCCAGATCCCATGAGCGGATCTCTATAGCAGGGAAGACACTGGGAAGATTAAACAATAAAATGAGGTGTGCAGGTGAAGGGTAATATGCTGGCCCGACTGGGCAGAACTTGACCAGAAGTGGTGTACTGATGTATGTAATCAAAGTCTTGAATTACTGTTTTTGTGATGTTGCGCTTCAAAATGTAAATGTTTTACTAATGTTTTACTTGCCTCAATAAAAATATTTAAAAAAATAAATAAAAATTGTAATATTATATATTTAAACAAATATGATATTACAAATTTAAACAAAACTAACTGGTAGAATTATGTATTGGCTATATACCAATTACTGAGCTTTTTTAAACAATCTTCAACTTATTTAGCTTCCAAAAATAGTAAAATACTTTATATTTAATAATTAATAGAACAGCGTTCTCCCTGGTTTTAATTTCTTATATAGTGGAAGTCATTGTTACCAGTTTAGTTTAAATGGATATTTTCTTTTTCTTCAATAAAAATCTTATATTCTTAATTACCGGTAATGTAATGATCTCTTTAGTTTAACTGGTATCTATAACTTATACTATTAGTAACTGCTTCTTTATGCGTTATATCTGAATATCTATTACTTTCTGTATATTTCTTTTTTTATAATCAAAATTTTTTATTAAGGTATTTGGCATGACATTAATACATAGAAACATGCATATAAGTTGCATCAAAATAAACATGTCTGAGAACAAAAATAGATCACAGCAACGTTCTTATGTCAAACATAACAAACTACAATATTAAACTGTCTCAGCTATATAGTATACAAAGATTGCATTGATACCTTACATTTTTATATTTTTTGTAACGTGTTATTGAAGTACCAACTCAGCTATATTTATTGCCTAATAGCATGATATTTTGAGCCTGTATGCATATAAAACTGATCTTGAGTGGAAGAGATATTTTTCCCTGAGGGGTACTATATGAAGATAAATGGTTCATAAGTAGAGTTCAAAAGAAGTCCTGTCACATATAACCGGAAGCATCTAAAGAGTATTGCAGAGGTACTTCCAAACATAAGAACCTTGTTTTAAACAACATAAATACTCAACACATCCCCTTATTTATAAACAAAGAAGCTGTAAGAACTGTGTGAGATGGATTGTATAAAAGAGAAGGCAAATTAAAGGCTTCTTCTGCTATAATTTAATATGTCTCAGTTATACCTTTTCATAGCTTAGTAAATAATTGTACCTCTATCTGTGGAGATAAATATACGCTCTGTATGCTGGTAAAAAACAAAAACAAAAAAAAAAAACTTTATGTATGGCTACTTATTTGAGGAGCGACATTATATTTGTGATCATAGGGGGTCTGTTATAACTCAGTACCTTTAGGATCCTCAACATAAATACACATAATATCATCCCTAATATGCAAACTATGAATCAGATACATAAGAAAGTGTATAGCATAAGTGGTAAAATATACGGCCAATGTATGTATATAATTGGAAAATTTCCAGGTAATATATATAGGACCTCTATTGAGCTTTGAACAATTATTGGGTACATGCTATAAATCTCTTGAAACATAAAGCTAGAACATTTACTACCTAAGCTTAGTAACTGTAATACAGCTCAATGATCTCCTCTTGATACAAAAAATTCACCCTCCACCCGCTTAATTTGCTCTAAATACATCATTAATAACAACCACAATCATACTTCTGATAAGACTCTTTTCATGTAGACTACATATGCTAAGCATGGGTTCATGCACAAGAGAATAAAACAACAACATAGTCATGGGTGTAATTTATGAGGATCTATATGTCTAATTACACACTTCTATCTGTAATGTCCAAAGATCTACAGCAGTCTAGGGTTCTTATGCGAATATATGTGAGCATGATATTCCCTGCACATCGTCCAGCACTACCCCACACCAACTCTTATGCAGCACTTGAAGGGTAAGTAAAGTCCAGCACATAGTGATACACAGACATCAGTAGCTAACGCGGTGGACCAGCACCGCAACTGTTTACTCAAAAATATCTCCAAGCTGCCGCTCCACTGCACAATTCTGACTAGAATCTTCATCTCTTCTGGGAGCCTGGGGAAGATTGAAAGTCTCAGATCCTGAATATTAGTGTAGCTCACGCTACCCCCGCGGGGACCGGCCGCATCCCCTCCCAGGGGAGCTGAATGTGATAATGTACATACCGTGTGCTGTCCTTCTGGCATGAGACCTTCCGGCACTAGATATTGAAATGTTAAGTTAGGGCAATGCGACACCCCTTGTGATGTCGGTCCCAAAAGCGTGTCTGTAGATTCGGCAGCCCATGCGATGTCCGTGTGCACCTGACTGTCCTTCTGCACGTTAGGGAGGTTCTTCATCTGACCTGACGCTCGGCAAATGACTTTCAGAGCTGTAAACCTGTGGTCTATAAGATGCTCCAAGGCCTCAAGCTGAGTTTGCAAAAGAGTATGAAAGTCCTCCATAATGTCAATCTTATGTAGTAATCCGGTTTAAATAGGAATAGCAGATGAACACTGCTCTATTCGAGTAAGATAGGTACTCGAGGGGGGTGATGCACGTATGTGATGAAACTGCGGCCTATTTTCCAGGTCCGGTCAAATTGAACCTAGCTAAAAAAAAGCTTATAAAATAAAGTACCCTTCCACTCCTTTTCTTCTCACAAAATAGCTTACGAAGTTTCAATGCTAGATGCCAAGTTTGAGAAGAAATATTCAACAAATATTTAAATTCACTTCAGGAGCTTCATGAAGGTGCTGCTGATCATGGCCGCTGTCAGGACACGCCCCCCTACTTTCTGTATATTTCTAATCAGGAGGTGACACCTTATTACTAAGAGGTCAGGCAGTAACAAATCCATATCATAACAGTTTCAAAAATAGTATACACAATAATACAAGGTTCTAATGACCCAACATGGAAAGGGGGAAATGAGAAATTGAAAAATTTAACATCACATTAACTCAAAAAATGATGTAACAAAGTCCTTGTTCAAACCATATGGCACTAAAGTATCAAGAATATAGATCCATTTCATCTCTAATTGTCCTAGACTTTGTAATCTATCTCCTCCCCTACAATTTTAGGTAGCTTTACTGATACCTATAAATTCTACCTGTTTAGGCTCCCTATTGTGATCTCTATCAAAATGTGTTGATACTGTGTGTTTTTTGAAGCCTGTTTTTATGTTATATACATGTTCGTTTATTCGGGTCTTTAAAGGGACAGTTCACTTAACAACTTTTTCCCCTTTAAATGATTCCCAATGATCATTTTTACCTGCTAGAGTGTATTAAATTGGTTACAAGTATCTCCTTTACTCCTATTTCAGCATTTGAAATAGCTGATTTAGCCTGTGGTATAGCCACCTATACTGAAAGTTTTGATACTGGAGTATAGGCTATTGAATAGGCTAAGTAAACACAGCCAGCAGAATAAGTTACACTCTCAGTGGGATGCAGGATAGTTAAGTAGTAAAATGATAATTGTCCATTGTTCTCTCTATGCATTAAGCTTTGGTGTTCCAGCCAAATAAAAGATAAGGAAGTGAGTCTGTGTACATAAAGGTATAACATAATGAGATCTGATATCACCTTTAAGTTCAACCCATTGTAATAGGCTGTGGTTTCAAAGCACAAAATCAGCTACTTTATATACACAAATAAGCATGAAAATTCAATTTCTCAAATATTTTATACTCTGCAGTTGGTAAAACAAGTCATTTAAAATACATTAATGGAAAAACAATTTTACAGTGTACTGTCCCTTTAATAACCTGGTAGTCCTCACTACATAAAACAAATTACACAAGCAACGTAACATGTAAACAACATATTTACTTTTACAAGAAATTGTTTCTCTTATGTCAAACTTTTTCCCTTACTTAGAAAAAAATTATTTTGTCACTCTATTAGTTGTTTTTGTATTTTGACATACATTGCATAGTTGGCATTTCACAAATCCCATTTGTGCTGTATGTAACCAATTTAAATTTTTATCTCTGATATAGCTTTTGGTTAATTGATATTTTATATTAGGTACTTTCCTATATACAATAGTCTTAACACTAATGGACCTATTGGTTTCTTTGGAGCCTTGTCAGTTCTATCTTTATATTCTAGAAGATTTTTACATTCCATTTTCTCAACTTCTTCTCTTGTTCTTTATAATTTTTCTCTCCAAATCTTTCTGTTAGAATCTCTTCCTGTGTTAAAAATACCTTATTTTCTTTGCAATTTCTTTTAAGCCTAATAAATTAGCTTTTCGGAATGTTAGAAAGCCATTTGTTTTGATGGCAACTATTAGTATTAATAAAGTTGTTTATATCCACTTTTTTAAAAAAAGTTTTTGATCTTAATTTTATTGTCTTCTATATAGATTTCCAAGTCTAAGTATTCTACTCTATATTGACTATAACTCCACGTGAAGCCTATATTACATTGATTGCTTTCTAGATGCTTAAGAAATTCTTTGAGTAGGACCTCAGAACCGGACCAACTCCTATCGCCGTTACATAGATGACATTTTCTTTATTTGTTCAGGTTAGAGTTTATTTTTATGTTTGTTTATGCATGCAACTATTTATATGTATGAATACATTTTTTTTTCTTAAAATAGATATAGAAATGTGATGACATAATTTGTTACAGGAATTACCAATGACTTCCACTATATAAGAAATTAAAGCAAAGGAGAACACTGTTCTATTACTTATTATATATAAAGTATTTTACTATTTTTGGAAGCTAAATAAGTTGAAGATTGTTTAAAAAAGCTCAGGAATTGGTATATAGCCAATACATAATTCTACCAGTTACTTTTTGTTTAAATAAGTAATATCATATATGTTTAAATATATAATATCACAATTTTATCTGTCTATAAAAACATTTCCCAAAATTGTATCTTACCACATATAAATATAGATATCATATCATAATGATTAATAACTCCTGCCCTTTTCCAAAATGGACTATTCATGCACGAATAAGTGAAGTGTTTGGAACTTTGCCCTTTTCCAAAATGGAGGACTGAACACTCAATCATAGACTGATGACATTGATACCTAAGACCTATAGGAAGACCGCTCACCCTATACCAACTCCAGGGAATCAGATGCACACCATTCCACTTTCCCTTGAAAAAGCTGTATGCTTATGGCGAAACGTACATCGGGAACGCCAGCTCAACGGCACTATATGCTTCTATGAGTAAAGTCGCCAGGACAGGTATCGAGAGACTATCATACACCCAGGGAAGGCTAGCACAGCCATCAGGCACGGTACCTCATCCCATCAAAGAAAGGGATATGATATCTCTCCCATTTAAGCTCTGTTAGTGGACTGATAACCAAGTGACCATATGTTTTAGTGGAAATCTGTTGCTTTTTATAAATTTTATATGTTTTTAAATAAATATTGTTTTATCTGAAGCATCAGTCTGCGGTTGGTGTATACTGGATACCTGGCAGTATAAAACCGTGTGTGTGACTGTACCTAGAGCCTGGCTGTCTCTACTAAGTGGGAGTAAACCCTTTGCGGGACCACTTATATGAAGAATATCTCTTTTTACATAACTGTATTGCACTATTTTTTTTTCTTTTTGTTTTTGAGGCAAGAAATCACTTGAATCATTGAAATTGAGGAGGACTCCTACTGATCACATATATCCTTTTATCCTTTTATATATATATATATATATGGACTTGAGTTTCAGAGTTCAGCGCACATACAGGGAGTGCAGAATTATTAGGCAAATGAGTATTTTGACCATATCATCCTCTTTATGCATGTTGTCTTACTCCAAGCTGTATAGGCTCGAAAGCCTACTACCAATTAAGCATATTAGGTGATGTGCATCTCTGTAATGAGAAGGGGTGTGGTCTAATGACATCAACACCCTATATCAGGTGTGCATAATTATTAGGCAACTTCCTTTCCTTTGGCAAAATGGGTCAAAAGAAGGACTTGACAGGCTCAGAAAAGTAAAAAATAGTGAGATATCTTGCAGAGGGATGCAGCAAAAATTGCAAAGCTTCTGAAGCGTGATCATCGAACAATCAAGCGTTTCATTCAAAATAGTCAACAGGGTTGCAAGAAGCGTGTGGAAAAACCAAGGAGCAAAATAACTGCCCATGAACTGAGAAAAGTCAAGCGTGCAGCTGCCAAGATGCCACTTGCCACCAGTTTGGCCATATTTCAGAGCTGCAACATCACTGGAGTGCCCAAAAGCACAAGGTGTGCAATACTCAGAGACATGGCCAAGGTAAGAAAGGCTGAAAGACGACCACCACTGAACAAGACACACAAGCTGAAACGTCAAGACTGGGCCAAGAAATATCTCAAGACTGATTTTTCTAAGGTTTTATGGACTGATGAAATGAGAGTGAGTCTTGATGGGCCAGATGGATGGGCCCGTGGCTGGATTGGTAAAGGGCAGAGAGCTCCAGTCCGACTCAGACTCCAGCAAGGTGGAGGTGGAGTACTGGTTTGGGCTGGTATCATCAAAGATGAGCTTGTGGGGCCTTTTCGGGTTGAGGATGGAGTCAAGCTCAACTCCCAGTCCTACTGCCAGTTTCTGGAAGATACCTTCTTCAAGCAGTGGTACAGGAAGAAGTCTGCATCCTTCAAGAAAAACATGATTTTCATGCAGGACAATGCTCCATCACACGCGTCCAAGTACTCCACAGCGTGGCTGGCAAGAAAGGGTATAAAAGAAGAAAATCTAATGACATGGCCTCCTTGTTCACCTGATCTGAACCCCATTGAGAACCTGTGGTCCATCATCAAATGTGAGATTTACAAGGAAGGAAAACAGTACACCTCTCTGAACAGTTTCTGGGAGGCTGTGGTTGCTGCTGCACGCAATGTTGATGGTGAACAGATCAAAACACTGACAGAATCCATGGATGGCAGGCTTTTGAGTGTCCTTGCAAAGAAAGGTGGCTATATTGGTCACTGATTTGTTTTTGTTTTGTTTTTGAATGTCAGAAATGTATATTTGTGAATGTTGAGATGTTATATTGGTTTCACTGGTAAAAATAAATAATTGAAATGGGTATATATTTGTTTTTTGTTAAGTTGCCTAATAATTATGCACAGTAATAGTCACCTGCACACACAGATATCCCCCTAAAATAGCTATAACTAAAAACAAACTAAAAACTACTTCCAAAACTATTCAGCTTTGATATTAATGAGTTTTTTGGGTTCATTGAGAACATGGTTGTTGTTCAATAATAAAATTAAAGGACCAGTCAACACTGTAGATTTGCATAATCAACAAATGCAAGATAACAAGACAATGCAATAGCACTTAGTCTGAACTTCAAATGAGTAGTAGATATTTTTTCTGACAATTTTAAAAGTTATGGCTTTTTCCACTCCCCCTGTACCATGTGACAGCCATCAGCAAACCACAAATGCATACACATACCATGTGACAGCAATCAGCCACTCACAAATGCATACACACTTATTCTTGCACATGCTCAGTAGGACCTGGTGACTCAAAAAGTGTAAATATAAAAAGACTGTGCATATTTTGTTAATGGAAGTAAATTGGAAAGTTGTTTAAAATTGCATGCTCTATCTGAATAATGAAAGTTTAATTTTGATTGAGTGTCCCTTTAATCCTCAAAAATACAACTTGCCTAATAATTCTGCACTCCCTGTAGAATGGAGAAAAAAAAAACAAAACCAAATTATGGTGCAGTATGTCAGTACAGGGCAATCAAATACTAAAAGTGAGATTTAAATGTGATCACCTTGTTTAACCTCAAACGTGTGAGGTATGTTGGAAGCATGGAGGGGATGTAATCCCTATCTGTGGTAAAGGTGTTTCCAGCTGGTATGCAGAAACTTTGGCAGGTGGAAATCTTGATATCCCTGGAGTTGAAATGTGCTGGTATCTCAGACAAACTTCTCCTCTCTGGAGTATGGTAGAGAAACTTTATTTCTTGTTGCTGAATTTCTTTCCTTGTTGCTGTTCTTTATACTTGAAAGGCTTCTCCTCTCTGGAGTATGGTATAAACTTTATGTATGCAAACCAATAAGTGCTCAGTTTAAATACTATGAGATCAATTGTGTATATTATTTGCAGCACTCATGAGATGTGTTTAAATGATGCTTGCAAGGACACAAAGGGAAATTTAAAATAAAAACACTTTTATTTTTCAATGTCCAATAAAAAAATGATAAACAGAAATCCTCTTAGATAAAAGTCCAGATCAGGGACAGAAATGGTGAGCAGATGAAATATAGTATATTTCTTTAAATCCGGTGGTGTGCTTCTTATCAGGGCTGATGCAAAAACAGCTGGCTGATAAAAGTTGGTGATATGGTGGTATAGGAAGCTGTAAGTACAGCTGAAAGTAGAATCCTTGTGGTGGTTTTGAGCTCTGAATAGCTCACAGAGTTCGGGTAGATAAGTTGGTCCTTATAGTAGAAAACCGAAGTAAATAGTTACATGAACTGCTGTAAATACAGCTGGATGATGATTCCTTGTGGTTTTTTGAGCTCTGGATGGCTCACAATATCCGGGTGGATGTGGATTCTTAAGCCTGTCAGTGACAGGGTCCATTGCTGAAGTGTTTGAAGCTTGGTCTCGCCGGACCGGAAGTGACGTCAGCAACAAGAAATAAAGTTTCTCTACCTTACTCCAGAGAGGAGAATTTTGTCTGAAATACCAGCACATTTCAAACTCCAGGGATATCAAGATTTCCACCTGCCAAAAGTTTCTGCATACCAGCTGGAAACATCTTTACCAAAGATAGGGATTACATCCCCTCCATGCTTCCAACATACCTCACACGTTTGAGGTTAAACAAGGTGAGCACATTTAAATCTCACTTTTAATATTTGATTGCCCAGTACTGACATACTGCACCATAATTTGGTTTTGTTTTGTTTTTCTCCATTCTATGTGCGCTGAACTCAAACTCAACTCCATACCTTTTCTCTTTACATTCCATTTGATGATAGTGGAATATTCAGAAACTAGCTGCCATTGTAATATATCAGGAGGAACTAATTAGAGCAAAATAAATATTTGCAACATACACAGCGCAGATCAAGAAACACCTAAGCAATACTATATATATATATATATATATATATATTTATATATATATATATATTTCTTAAAAAAAATAACATTATATTTCGTTTAGTTTTCACTTTTTTTTTTTTCAAATATAGCAGTATCGACAATTTCGACATCCGCTCTTTAGTGCAATCAAGCATGCAGGATGAATCTTTAAAGGCTTGTCTTTAGCACAAAGTATCAGTCTTTAAAGGCTTGTCTTTGGATATAATTTTACCAGAGGTAAAAACCATTAAACCTTCCGTAGGTATAAGAGAACACTTAATGGGCTGTTATACGTGACTCAAATCTGCACTAACTGCACAACATCGATGACACGTTTTTTTCTCTGCATGAGGGATTTTTCAACATGACTTGGTAGCAGTTCAATGCATCCTTAAATAAGGTTCAAATGTTTCTAATTGGTTGTAACTTTGATGAAGTTTTAAGGTGGTATTGGCAATAGTCCATACAATAATAAGGGTGGTATTGGCAAATTACGAAGAAACTATGAACATTCTAAATCATTATTATATGAAATGACTCTCTAAAATATATACAAAGTATGAAGTAATACACTTTGTACTCAGTAAAATATAGCATTTAAAATTTAAAATAATTTACAAAACCCTATTAAAAACTTAAGTAAATCCTACGACTAAACATATTCTGATAAAAGCTAGTCCAAAAGTAAAGGGGAGATATTGAGCTCAGATTTCAGACCTGTGGAGAATAAGGTATTCAATTTATAAATATATTCAGCTTCTTTTAAGAGCAAGTATTTATCTATGTTTCCTCCTCTCCAGTTCAATGTAACATTATGTATGCCCCAATATTTAAGGTCACTTGTCCTACCCCCATGGATCTCTTTAAAATGTTTATAGAGTTGTGTATCAGCTGACTTCTTTTCAATACTTAAGAGATGCTCCCTAATCCTAACCCTCAACATTCTTTTTGTTTCACCAAAGTAAATTAAATTACATGTACATTTAAGTACATAAATGACTTCCTTGGTTGAGCACCTAATCAGATCTTTAATTATCAATTCCTCTCCTGTAGTGGGTATAATAAGTGAACTTTTTTATTACTGTGTTTGCACGCTTTACATGAAAAACAGGGATAAAAAACAGAGAATTTATTTCCAAATAGGTCCTTATTTACTTTTTTGCTCTGTTTTTAAATTCACTTGGTGCTAACATTGATCTTAGATTTTTTGTTTTTCTAAATATTCATTTTGGTGTTGGTATACGTTTCTCATCTATTATAGGATCTGCTTTTAGAATATGCCAGTTTCTTTAAATTATTTTTCTGATTATTCCATGGTCATTAATAAACTCAATAATGAAGGGGACTTGTATAGATTCCTCCACATTTTTATTACTTGTTTTATGTTTATATGTCCATATCTTTCGCTCTATCCACTGCTTCGGATTGAACTTGATTCTGATTGGCTGATTCCATCAGCCAATCAGAATTTTCCTACCTTAATTCAGATTGGCTGATAGAATCCTATCAGCCAATCGGAATTCGACGGACGCCATCTTGGATGACATCATTTAAAGGAACCGTCATTCGGCGAGTAGGCGTCGGTAGAAGAGGATGTTCCGCGTCGGCTTGAAGATGATGGCTCCGGAAGAAAGAAGATTAAAGATGCTGCTTCATAGAAGACTTCATCCCGATGATGGACTTCTTCAGCGCCCGCATGGATCAAGACTTCAGCCCGATGATGGATTTCTTCAGCCGCTGCTTGGATCCAGATTTCAGCCCGAGGATGGACGTCACTCTTCAGCCCCCCGCTTGGGCTTGGATCAAGACATCAGAGGCTCTTCTGGACAGATCGGGACCCGGTGTGGTGAAGACAAGGTAGGGAGATCTTCAGGGGCTTAGTGTTAGGTTTATTTAAGGGGGGTTTGGGTTAGATTAGGGGTATGTGGGTGGTGGGTTGTAATGTTGGGGGGGTGTATTGTTGGGGGTTTTTTTACAGGCAAAAGAGCTGAATTCTTTGGGGCATGCCCCGCAAAGGGCCCTTTTCAGGGCTGGTAAGGTAAAAGAGCTTTTCTATTTTAATTTTAGAATAGGGTAGGGCATTTTTTTATTTTGGGGGCTTTGTTATTTTATTAGGGGGCTTAGAGTAGGTGTAATTAGTTTAAAATTGTTGTAATATTTTTCTAATGTTTGTAAATATTTTTTTATTTTTTGTAACTTAGTTCTTTTTTATTTTTTGTACGTTAGTTAGTTTATTTAATTGTATTTATTTGTAGGTATTGTATTTAATTAATTTATTGATAGTGTAGTGTTAGGTTTAATTGTAGATAATTGTAGGTAGTTTATTTAATTTATTTATTGATAGTGTAGTGTTAGGTTTAATTGTAACTTAGGTTAGGATTTATTTTACAGGTAATTTTGTAATTATTTTAACTAGGTAACTATTAAATAGTTATTAACTATTTAATAGCTATTGTACCTGGTTAAAATAAATACATAGTTGCCTGTAAAATAAATATTAATCCTAAAATAGCTACAATATACTTATAATTTATATTGTAGCTATATTAGGGTTTATTTTACAGGTAAGTATTTAGCTTTAAATAGGAATAATTTATTTAATAAGAGTTAATTTATTTTGTTAGAATAAAATTATATTTAATTTAGGGGGGTGTTAGGGTTAGGGTTAGAATTAGCTTTAGGGGTTAAAAAATTTATTAGAGTAGCGGTGAGCTCCGATCGGCAGTTTAGGGGTTAATACTTGAAGTTAGGTGTCGGCGATGTTAGGGAGGGCAGATTAGGGGTTAATACTATTTATTATAGGGTTATTGAGGCGGGAGTGAGGCGGATTAGGGGTTAATAACTTTATTATAATAGCGGCGCGGTCCGGTCGGCAGATTAGGGGTTAATAAGTGTAGGTAGCGGCGACGTTGGGGGCGGCATATTAGGGGTTAATAAATATAATATAGGGGTCGGCGGTGTTAGGGGCAGCAGATTAGGGGTTCATAGGGATAACGTAGGTGGCAGCAGTGTGTGGTCGGCAGATTAGGGGTTAAAAAAAATTAATAGAGTGGCGGTGATGTGGGGGGACCTCGGTTTAGGGGTACATAGGTAGTTTATGGGTGTTAGTGTACTTTAGAGCACAGTAGTTAAGAGTTTTATAAACTGGCGTTAGCCCAGAAAGCTCTTAACTATTGACTTTTTTCTGCGGCTGGAGTTTTGTCGTTAGATTTCTAACGCTCACTTCAGCCACGACTCTAAATACCGGCGTTAGAAAGATCCCATTGAAAAGATAGGATACGCAAATGGTGTAGGGGGATCTGTGGTATGGAAAAGTCGCGGCTGGAAAGTTAGCGTTAGACCCTTTCCTGACTGACTCCAAATACCAGAGGGCGGTAAAAACCAGCGTTAGGAGCCTCTAACGCTGGTTTTCACGGCTACCGCCCAACTCTAAATCTAGCCGTTAGATTTTAAGCAACATTTCAAACTTCAGTACATTTGTAGCACCAGTTTATTGATATAACAGCGGTAATCATGGTAAACAAAAGGAGTAAAAAATACAGTTTTTTTTTTTTTTATTAAACTTACCATATCACATAATTTTTAAATTATTTATCAGATATTAATGCAAATAAATGCATTATTTAATGAGCACCCCCAGTTTATATTAAACAAGAGCCTAAAATTCATAATTTGTAAAATGCTTAGTACTTTTGTTTGTACTAAAAGAGCTGGGGACAAATATTTATTTTTTGATTGACAACCATTATAAACCCTTAATAATCATAAGTAAACTGCCCAACATCGCCTACACTAATAAAAGTTATTAACCCCTAATCCGCCACTGTCATGCTACTCCTCAGCTCTGCTGTGGCCACGGGCGCAGGCAGTCCTCCTGTTGCTAGGGATGCAGCAGTGTAACTGCAGCATGGTGATAACATCATCACCGCCCTCCCTGTCTTCCCTATGTAAGTGCCTCAGTCTCTCACACCTGCGCTCAAGTATAGGTGTTACTTTGTGTTTTCCTGGGTGCTGTATTTCTGTTTACTGGATTGCTATATTGATACTCTGTTGATGAACTCTGCCTGTTTGACTACTCTGCTTGCCTTAACCCCTGAACTACTGGATTGCTATACTGTTACTGAACTCTGCTTGTTTGACTACTCTGCTTGCCTTAACCCCTGAACTACTGGATTGCTATACTTTTACTGAACTCTGCTTGTTTAACTACTCTGTTTGCCTTATCCCCTGAACTGCTGAATATCCTTTTGTTGCTGACTCCTGCCTGTTCCCGGTCCTTCTATTGGTTTACCCCTGAACTGCCATACTTCTGGATTACTTTCTTTTGCCGCTGAGTACTGCCCTGCCTGCTGTGAGTATTGCTTACCTCATTTTACAAACTAACCCTCTGCTCTGGGATATTTCCTATCATTCCACTTGAAGCTGGGATAAGAAGACTACTGGCCAAGTTTGGTCTGATAGTGGAATATCCCACGAGCATTACAGCCGCTCCCTGACATCGCAGACACTAATAAAAACAGAACTTTAATTATTATTATTTAAAATTGGACAAAAAGTGCAATGTGACAACATCTGACTCCACACAGGGAGTATTAAGCCAGAGTAAGCATGGTCTGACCAGTTTCGGTCCTGATGACCGTAATCATAGACCTGATAGGTTACAGGCTTGGCTTGTTTAAAATAAAGGATTAAAAACAATCTTATTGGCTGAAGCTAAGTAGCTTCAAGTTTAACCCCTAGTGTATCACATATCACAGAATAACATAGAATTGAATAATAAACTATCGGCTAGATTACGAGTTTTGCGTTAGAGGCTGTGCGGTGCTAACGAGCAGTTTTGTCTCACCGCTCACTTACATGCATCGCTGGTATTACGAGTTTTCAGAAACCTGTCATTAAAAGACAAGAAGTGAGCGTTGAGCAAAATTTTGCTCATTACCGCACTCCAATACCAGTGCTGCTTAAGTCAGCGGTGAGCTGATCGTACGTGCTCGTGCATGATTTCCCCATAGGAATCAACGGGGAGAGACGGCTGAAAGAAAGTCTAACACCTGCAAAAAAGCAGCGTAAAGCTCCCTAACGCAGCCCCATTGATTCCTATGGGGAAATAAAAGTTATGTCTACACCTAACACCCTAACATGAACCCCCGAGTCTAAACACCCGTAATCTTACACTTATTAACCCCTAATCTGCCGCCCCTGACATCGCCGACACCTACATTATATTATTAACCCCTAATCTGCTGCCCCCAATATCGCTGACACCTACATTATATATATTAACCCCTAATCTGCCACCTCCAATGTCATCACAACCTACATTTATTAACCCCTAATCTGCCGCCCCCAACGTCGCCGCCACTATAATAAACATATTAACCCCTAAACCGCCGCACTCCCGCCTCGCAAACATTAGTTAAATATTATTAACCCCTAATCTGCCGTCCCTAACATCGCCGCCACCTTCCTACATTTATTAACCCCTAATCTGCCGCCCCAACGTCACCACCACTATATTATGACACCCTAACACCCACTAACTTAAATATAATTTTAATAAATCTAAATAAATATTCCTATCATTAAATAAATTATTCCTATTTAAAACTAAATACTTACCTATAAAATAAACCCTAAGATTGCTACAATATGACTAATAGTTACATTGTAGCTATCTTAGGGTTATTTTTATTTTACAGGCAAGTTTGTATTTATTTTAACTATGTAGAATAGTTATTAAATAGTTATTAACTATTTAATAACTACCTAGCTAAAATAGAGACAAATTTACCTGTAAAATAAAAACCTAACCTAAGTTACAGTAACACGTAATACTACAATATAATTAAATAAATTAACTAAATTAAATACAATTACCTAAATTAAATTAAATTAGCTAAAGTACAAAAAACCCCAATAAATTTCAGAAAATAATAAACAAATTACAGATATTTAAACTAATTACACCTAATCTAATAGCCCTATTAAAATAAAAAAGCTCCCCCAATAAAAAAAAACCCTAGCCTAAACTATACTACCAATAGCCCTTAAAAGGGCCTTTTGGGGGGCATTGCCCCAAAGTAATCAGCTCTTTTACCTGTAAAAAAAAAATACAAACAACCCCCCCAACAGTAAAACCCACCACCCACACAACCAACCCCCAAAATAAAAGGCTATCTAAAAAAACCTAAGCTCCCCATTGCCCTGAAAAGGACTTTTGGATGGGCATTGCCCTTAAAAGGACAGTTAGCTCTTTTGCCGCCCAAACCCTAACCTAAAAATAAAACCCACCCAATACACCCTTAAAAAAACCTAACACTAACCCCCTGAAGATCGACTTACCGGGAGACGTCTTCATCCAAGCTGGGCCGAAGTCCTCAACGAAGCTGGGAGAAGTCTTCATCCAAGCCGGACGAAGTGGTCCTCCAGATGGGCAGAAGTCCAATCAGCCAATAGGATTGAGCTCGCTTTCTATTGGCTGTTCCAATCAGCCAATAGAATGCAAGCTCAGTCCTATTGGCTGAGTGGATCAGCCAATAGCATTGAACTTCAATCCTATTGGCTGATTGTCGTCTGGATGAAGAGTTATGCCCGTCTGGAGGACCACTTCGCCTGGCTTGGATGAAGACTTCTCCCGGCTTCGTTGAGGACTTCGGCCCGACTTGGATGAAGATGTCTCCCGGTAAGTCGATCTTCAGGGGGTTAGTGTTAGGTTTTTTTAAGGGTGTATTGGGTGGGTTTTATTTTTAGGTTAGGGTTTGGGCGGCAAAAGAGCTAACTGCCCTTTTAAGGGCAATGCCCATCCAAATGCCCTTTTCAGGGCAATGGGGAGCTTAGTTTTTTTAGATAGTATTTTATTTGGGGGGTTGGTTGTGTGGGTGGTGGGTTTTACTGTTTGGGGGTTGTTTGTATTTTTTTTACAGGTAAAAGAGCTGATTACTTTGGGGCAATGCCCCGCAAAAGGTCCTTTTAAGGGCTATTGGTAGTTTAGTTTAGGCTAGGGTTTTTTTATTTTGGGGGGCTTTTTTATTTTAAAAGAGCTATTAGATTAGGTGTAATTAGTTTAAATATATGTAATTTGTTTATTATTTTCTGTAATTTAGTGTTTGTTTTTTGTACTTAAACTAATTTAATTTAATTTAGGTAATTGTATTTAATTTAGTTAATTTATTTCATTATATTGTAGTGTTAGGTGTTAGTGTAACTTAGGTTAGGTTTTATTTTCCAGGTAAATGTCTTTATTTTAGCTAGGTAGTTATTAAATAGAGAAAAAAACCAAATGTAGAAAATGGTAATAGCGTGCGCCTGAGGTATGTGTGAAAAAACACAAAACACCAAAAAATGGCGTGAAGGCAAAAGACAAACTCAAATTGCTAACTCAAACTAAAATAAATTGGTCTTCAAATAATGTAGTGTAGTGCTGTTTCTAAAATGATTAAACAGTGTCACTAGGTGGAATAACTGAAATAAAACAGTGTGGATTGTTTGTATGTAAAACAACCCTGTTTCTAAAACAATTTGTGTATATATATATACCTTTGTGCAAAGTGACCAAATAAAGCAATTAGAAAACAACAATAGTGAATAAACAACTGTGAGTAAAACAAATTTGGCATATATAATCTCTATAGATTAAACTCTAAAACATGTAAAAAAAGAGAGAGAAAGGCTTATCGTGAATAAGTCCCAGAAGTGGTGATATAAGTTGCACACTGGAGACTGGAAACGGAGGTGTTCCTAAAGTCAAATACTGAAGGTCTTTTTCGTCTCAGTAGAAATATTCAGAGGAAAGGAATATTTGAAGAGCAAACGGCAGCTGGTCTTGGCGGTATCTGATCAGGACCCAAAATCTAGAAGTAGTAAGAAAGAAGACAGCGCCTCATTGTGCAAGTAGGTCTTGAATGTAAAATTCACAGTGGAAGTGGAGAAAAAAGGAAATATACTCACAAGAGTATTGGCACCCTTGTTGAAAGTGGTGCGAATAGGCGGGCTGACGTTTTTACAGCAGTCAGTACGCTGTGCCGAATGGCATCCGAGATCTTTAGTGGACGGCTGTGGGCTCTCCTCAGTAATTCGAATCCAAATCCTGTGTAGCTGTGCTGTCAGGAAAGTCAGCGTGCAGCCGCTCCCTGCATGCAATCAATGCTGTAAACTGGAAATGAGCAGATGATCCTATGCAGAGCTGATTTCGATAAAAAAACTCTGCTAGTAATAAAATTGGCTTGGCAGGCAACCATAAAAAAGCCACAGAATACAAGGCTTAATATAAAAGAATAAGAAACACTTTATTGTGATGAGCTTTAACGCGTTTCTCGGCCACAAGCTCCTGGCCGTTTCATCAGAAAAGGTATATGGCACAATTAGTACAACACATTTAAAAAGCCAGCCAAGCAGAATGATTGGTCGGCGTCAGACCAATAACAATCAATGATCGAATACACTAACACAATTGTTAAACTGTAATGGTACAAGCAGTGTATAAAATACAGTCTGTATCTAAAAACTATATGATAGTTACAAATTATGTCCGGCCCTAAGTAATTGTTACAAGTTGTATCCAGCACTAAATAACAAAATCTCGATCCTAAAAGGTATATTATAGAAAACTTCCAAGGGCATGTACGGTATTTAATAAAAGTAAAATATAAAATATATCATATCTTTTTTTAAAAGAAAATGTTAGTGAAATCGAATTAAGTAAGTGTTTAATAAGCACCTGCCAGGTAGTTAAAAACCAAGCTATACAAATGTTTTGGTCAGAGTGGACTATAAAATATATCTAGTCTTCTCTTTGTACTAGTAGGATCCAGTTATATCTTTATGTACTTTCTGTTACGTATATGTTAGAGGCAACTATATAAGCCTTCAAATAATCAACTATATATGCGCGTATACGTTTCAAAAAATGTTGTTCCAATCTATCTTTCATAACATGGGTTAGTATGAGAGGGGACCTTCTTTCTTTTCAAAGATATGGGAGGAGACATTTTTTACTCTTTTCAAAGATGCATCAGGGGAACAGGTGGGCATTGATTCATAAGTGCCGTGTTAAACATCCCAGTATATCAGGGATTGTATAGTGTGTTACAGGTGCAATCTGTTCTAGCTCTATTGCTATGTGTATGTATGAAAAGGAAATTGTATATATTAACTTTAGGTGAAAGTAATGAATTTAGATTTTGTTAATGTAAATATTTCATGTTTCTAATATAACGTGATATGAAATTTACTCTCATATTTCATGTTTCTAATATAACGTGATATGAAATTTACGTGATATGAAATTTACTCTCATATTTCATGTTTCTAATATAACGTGATATGAAATTTACTCTCATAATTGTAAGTCCCAAATAATAATGTGCGTGGTTGTAAGTGTGAAAAAATAATGAAAATGGGGAAGATAACCTAGGTGAAGACAGCTAATATGAAATTCACTCTCATAATTGTAAATCCCGAATGGTAATGTACATGGTTGTAAGTGTGAAAAACTGATGATAATGGGGAAGACAGCCTAAATGAAGACAACTAAATTTTAGGTTTGTGACAATCTATCTGAAAGCAGCTAAATCTAGGTTTGAGTTCAGACCTAATGGGTGTAGAGTTTTCAGTTTATGGATCCAAAACGTTTCCCGGATCCTTAGCTGGATAATTCTATTATAGTCTGTCGAGGGTAAGATATGATCAATAGGATAGAATTTAAAAATATCAGGGTTTCCCTTGTGTTTATTTAAACAATGTTCCGGAATACTATGTTTGATCTTTTTTTTGGGGCAGTTTTTACAGTTGCGCCAATGCTCCCCCCAGTGCACCTTGGCCCTCCTAGAGGTACGGCCAACATACTGTATCCCACAGCAACACTCCAAAACATATACTACATAGGTAGAGTTGCAGTTCATAAATCTATTGATGTTAAAAACTTCCCCACTTGTATGGGACTGAAAGGTCTTTCGCCCTGAAGTTATAAATTTACATGTATTGCACTTTTTTTGTCCACACTTAAAAATTCCTACTCTTTTGGAAAGAGGAGAAAAAAAAGATGTAGGGGGAGAAATTTGTTGTTGTTTGTTCGTGGATTGTGAGTTGGATAAAATGTGTTTGACCTTTTTACTAGGTGCCAACTTACTCCTAAGTGTTGGTGCTCTAGTGTATACAATTTTTGGGTATTCGCCCAAAAGGGTCCTCAAGACAGGGTCTCTTCTAATAATATGCCAGTGTTTATTAATAGTCTTCTGAATCTGCATGTGGTTCGAATTATATTGTGTTATAAACAGTGGTTCTGAGGAATAGTTATCTTCTTTGTTTTTATTTGGTTTGTCTTTATTCAACAATTTCTCCCTATCTAAATTTCTAACTTTGCTTAAACAATTATCTAAAAGATCTGGAGGATATCCTTTTTCAATAAATCTCTCATATATTATATTGCTTTGTTCTTCAAAAGAATTGGAATCTGAACAGTTACGTTTAATCCTTTCAAATTGACTATATGGTATATTAGATAACCATTTTTTATGGTGGTTGCTCGTGTAATCTAAATAACTATTACTATCAACTTTCTTGAAAAATGTTTTGGAGCAGAGATTGCCGTCAATGTCCCAACTTAAAGTCAGGTCTAAAAAATCTATCGTTTCTGCATTGATGTTTGCTGTAAAAGTTAGGCCCATATTATTGTTGTTCATGGATTCTGTGAATATATGTGCTGATGTCTGGTCGCCCTTCCAAATAAAAATCAAATCATCTATGTAACGGCCATAGTGCACCAGATTCGCCCCCGCTGAGGAATTGTAGATGTAAAGTTCCTCATAAATGCCCATGAAAAGATTGGCAAAGCTAGGGGCGAATCTGGTGCCATGGTGCCATGATTTGATTTTTATTTGGAAGGGCGACCAGACATCAGCACATATATTCACAGAATCCATGAACAACAATAATATGGGCCTAACTTTTACAGCAAACATCAATACAGAAACGATAGATTTTTTAGACCTGACTTTAAGTTGGGACATTGACGGCAATCTCTACTCCAAAACATTTTTCAAGAAAGTTGATAGTAATAGTTATTTAGATTACACGAGCAACCACCATAAAAAATGGTTATCTAATATACCATATAGTCAATTTGAAAGGATTAAACGTAACTGTTCAGATTCCAATTCTTTTGAAGAACAAAGCAATATAATATATGAGAGATTTATTGAAAAAGGATATCCTCCAGATCTTTTAGATAATTGTTTAAGCAAAGTTAGAAATTTAGATAGGGAGAAATTGTTGAATAAAGACAAACCAAATAAAAACAAAGAAGATAACTATTCCTCAGAACCACTGTTTATAACACAATATAATTCGAACCACATGCAGATTCAGAAGACTATTAATAAACACTGGCATATTATTAGAAGAGACCCTGTCTTGAGGACCCTTTTGGGCGAATACCCAAAAATTGTATACACTAGAGCACCAACACTTAGGAGTAAGTTGGCACCTAGTAAAAAGGTCAAACACATTTTATCCAACTCACAATCCACGAACAAACAACAAAAAATTTCTCCCCCTACATCTTTTTTTTCTCCTCTTTCCAAAAGAGTAGGAATTTATAAGTGTGGACAAAAAAAGTGCAATACATGTAAATTTATAACTTCAGGGCGAAAGACCTTTCAGTCCCATACAAGTGGGGAAGTTTTTAACATCAATAGATTTATGAACTGCAACTCTACCTATGTAGTATATGTTTTGGAGTGTTGCTGTGGGATACAGTATGTTGGCCGTACCTCTAGGAGGGCCAAGGTGCACTGGGGGGAGCATTGGCGCAACTGTAAAAACTGCCCCCAAAAAAAGATCAAACATAGTATTCCGGAACATTGTTTAAATAAACACAAGGGAAACCCTGATATTTTTAAATTCTATCCTATTGATCATATCTTACCCTCGACAGACTATAATAGAATTATCCAGCTAAGGATCCGGGAAACGTTTTGGATCCATAAACTGAAAACTCTACACCCATTAGGTCTGAACTCAAACCTAGATTTAGCTGCTTTCAGTTAGATTGTCACAAACCTAAAATTTAGTCGTCTTCATTTAGGCTGTCTTCCCCATTATCATCAGTTTTTCACACTTACAACCATGTACATTACCATTCGGGATTTACAATTATGAGAGTGAATTTCATATTAGCTGTCTTCACCTAGGTTATCTTCCCCATTTTCATTATTTTTTCACACTTACAACCACGCACATTATTATTTGGGACTTACAATTATGAGAGTAAATTTCATATCACGTTATATTAGAAACATGAAATATTAGAGTAAATTTCATATCACGTAAATTTCATATCACGTTATATTAGAAACATGAAATATGAGAGTAAATTTCATATCACGTTATATTAGAAACATGAAATATTTACATTAACAAAATCTAAATTCATTACTTTCACCTAAAGTTAATATATACAATTTCCTTTTCATACATACACATAGCAATAGAGCTAGAACAGATTGCACCTGTAACACACTATACAATCCCTGATATACTGGGATGTTTAACACGGCACTTATGAATCAATGCCCACCTGTTCCCCTGATGCATCTTTGAAAAGAGTAAAAAATGTCTCCTCCCATATCTTTGAAAAGAAAGAAGGTCCCCTCTCATACTAACCCATGTTATGAAAGATAGATTGGAACAACATTTTTTGAAACGTATACGCGCATATATAGTTGA
Source organism: Bombina bombina (assembly GCF_027579735.1). Taxonomy (NCBI): domain Eukaryota; kingdom Metazoa; phylum Chordata; class Amphibia; order Anura; family Bombinatoridae; genus Bombina; species Bombina bombina. Next base: position 651,514,952 of record NC_069502.1, on the reverse strand, counting down.
TTATTTGAAGGCTTATATAGTTGCCTCTAACATATACGTAACAGAAAGTACATAAAGATATAACTGGATCCTACTAGTACAAAGAGAAGACTAGATATATTTTATAGTCCACTCTGACCAAAACATTTGTATAGCTTGGTTTTTAACTACCTGGCAGGTGCTTATTAAACACTTACTTAATTCGATTTCACTAACATTTTCTTTTAAAAAAAGATATGATATATTTTACTTTTATTAAATACCGTACATGCCCTTGGAAGTTTTCTATAATATACCTTTTAGGATCGAGATTTTGTTATTTAGTGCTGGATACAACTTGTAACAATTACTTAGGGCCGGACATAATTTGTAACTATCATATAGTTTTTAGATACAGACTGTATTTTATACACTGCTTGTACCATTACAGTTTAACAATTGTGTTAGTGTATTCGATCATTGATTGTTATTGGTCTGACGCCGACCAATCATTCTGCTTGGCTGGCTTTTTAAATGTGTTGTACTAATTGTGCCATATACCTTTTCTGATGAAACGGCCAGGAGCTTGTGGCCGAGAAACGCGTTAAAGCTCATCACAATAAAGTGTTTCTTATTCTTTTATATTAAGCCTTGTATTCTGTGGCTTTTTTATGGTTGCCTGCCAAGCCAATTTTATTACTAGCAGAGTTTTTTTATCGAAATCAGCTCTACATAGGATCATCTGCTCATTTCCAGTTTACAGCATTGATTGCATGCAGGGAGCGGCTGCACGCTGACTTTCCTGACAGCACAGCTACACAGGATTTGGATTCGAATTACTGAGGAGAGCCCACAGCCGTCCACTAAAGATCTCGGATGCCATTCGGCACAGCGTACTGACTGCTGTAAAAACGTCAGCCCGCCTATTCGCACCACTTTCAACAAGGGTGCCAATACTCTTGTGAGTATATTTCCTTTTTTCTCCACTTCCACTGTGAATTTTACATTCAAGACCTACTTGCACAATGAGGCGCTGTCTTCTTTCTTACTACTTCTAGTTATTAAATAGTTAATGACTATTTAATAACTATTCTACCTAGTTAAAATAAATACAAAATTTCCTGTAAAAAAACAATAAACCCTAAGCTAGCTACAATGTAACTATTAGTTATATTGTAGCTAGCTTAGGGTTTATTTTATAGGTAAGTATTTAGTTTTAAATAGGAATAATTTAGTTAATGATAGTAATATTTATTTAGATTTATTGTAATTATATTTAAGTTAGGAGCTGTTAGGGTTAGGGTTAAACTTAGGTTTAGGGGTTAATAACTTTAATATAGTGGCGGCGACATTGGGGGCAGCAGATTAGGGTTTAATAAATGTAGTTAGGTTGCGGCGACATTGGGGGCAGCAGATTAGGGGTTAATAAATATAATGTAGGTGTCGGCGATGTTGGGAGCAGCAGATTAGGGTTTCATAACTATAATGTGAGTGGCTGCAGTGTCCAGAGCGGCAGATTAGGGGTTAATAATATAATGTAGGTGTCGGCAATGTCGGGGGCGGCAGATTAGGGGTTAATAAGTGTAAGATTAGGGGTGTTTAGACTCGGGGTTCATGTTAGGGTGTTAGGTGTAAACATAAATTTTATTTCCCCATAGGATTCAATGGGGCTGCGTTAGGGAGCTATACGCTGCTTTTTTGCAGGTGTTAGACTTTTTTTCAGCCGGCTCTCCCCGTTGATTCCTATGGGGAAATCGTGCACAAGCACATACGACCAGCTCACCGCTGACTTAAGAAGCGCTGGTATTGGAGTGTGGTAATGAGCAACATTTTGCTCAACGCTCACTTCTTGTCTTTTAACGTCGGGTTTCTTAAAACTCGTAATACCAGCGCTGCAGGTAAGTGAGCAGTGAGAGAAAACTGCTTGTTAGCACCGCACAGCCTCTAACGCAAAACTCGTAATCTAGGCCATAGTTTATTATTCAATTCTATGTAATTCTGTGATATGTGATACACTAGGGGTTAAACTTGAAGCTACTTAGCTTCAGCTTATAAGATTGTTTTTAATCCTTTTTTTAAACAAGCCAAGCCTTTATCCTAACAGGTCTATTATTACAGTCATCAGGACCGAAACCGGTCAGACCATGCTTACTCTGGCTTAATACTCCCTGTGGAGTCAGATGTTGTCACGGTGCACCTTTTGTCCAATTTTAAATAATAACAATTAAAGTTCTGTTTTTATACATTGGAGCTGGACTGCATTGGAGTCTGACTCCTCTTTTTTTCTATCTACTACGGAACACTGGGGTTCCGGTTTTGTTTCTAAGAAGTCCACGCCCACAGCCAAGAGCCTATAACTGAGCATGCTACCTTTGACGCTTCTCCACCTGAATGAGTGATCAGTGGAAAGAGACTGCTAAACCGAAAGAGGAGCTGAGCCGCTTCAGACACAGCAGCAGTGACAGGCAAAGAAGAAGAAGCTGTGAAAGTGCAAAACGTCCACTGCCACCTTTCATTGGATTCCAGATTATCACGGCAATTACATAGTGAGGGGTGAGTCTGATGGTCCCTTGTGTCCTTAAAGTTAAAGTAGTTTAAGTCATTATGGCAGCTTGCCTGGTAAGGAATGGGAGGAGCTAGGGTTCCGGTACCTTTGAACCTATTCTTTAACTGAACTTGACGACTGACGCATTTATACTCTGTGTGGCTACACTATTACAGTTTATTCCACATGATCTCTGCATGTGAGGAGGTACACAAAGCACAGTATGCTGTTATGATGTGAGCACTGACTACCACAATATATATATAAACACAAGCATACTTATGTGGGTGCCTTTGACGGTCCAACAAATAAGTGGGAGGAGCCGAATCCCAACCTTTGTATTTATATATGCTTTTGCTCTGATGTCACTTTATCCTGGACACAGAAGTAAGGTACCTCACAACTCATGAACTCCCCAATTTATGACCCCCTACACAAATGTATAGGTGTATATGTATACCTCTCCTTTTTTTGAGGTTAGCAGTCATAGTCTTTGTCTCATGAACAATCCCCATTGGATAACTACTCTTTCTCTTTTACTAATAAAAGTTATTAACCCCTAATCCACCGTTCCCTGACATCACCTCCACTAACCCCTAATCTTCCGGCCTCCAACATCGCCGCCACTAAATAATTTTCAGTAGCTCTCATCCTATTGGCTGTTTTGAACTGCCAATAGGATTTCAGAAGCTCTCATCCTATTGGCTGATTTGAATTTGAAGAATCAAATCAGTCAATAGGAATGCAAGGTACGCCATTTTGAAATGGCTACCTTGCATTGAAGCTTCAGTGTACGCCGGTGACCATATGAAGAGGACGTTCCGCGCAGGATAGCATCGGCTTCCAGGAACCGTAAATAGATATTCTGGGGTTAGTGTTAAGGTTTTTTGTGGTGGTTTTTCTTTTATATTAGGGCTTTGGGCAATTGTAAAAGAGCTAAGTGCCTTTTTAAAGGCCTTGAAAAAGAGCTGAATGCCCTTTTTAAGGGCAGTAAAAGAGCTGAATGCTTATACAAATGCCCCTTTAGGGGCAATGGTAGCTTAGGTTTTTTTTAGAGTTAGGTTTTTTTATTTTGAAGGGTTGGTTGGGTGGTGGGTTTTACTGTTAAGGGGCAGTTTGTATTTTTTTTCCAGGTAAATGCAATGCCTTACAAAAGGCCCTTTTAACTGCTATTGATAGTTTATTGTAGGCAAAGGGGTGTTTTTATTTGGGGGGGGGGGCTTTTTTATAGGGCTATTAGATTAGATGTAATTATTAGGAGTTTTTATTTTTGATAATTTCGTTTATTATTTTTTGTAATCTTAGAGGTTTTTATTTTTCGTAAATTTTAGTGTTTTGTTTTTTTTGTAATGTTAGATTTTTTTAAATTTTTTCTTAGGATTAGTTTTTTTATTAAATTTGTAATTTAGGATTTTTAATTGGTAGTTTTTTTATTTTATTAAAATAGTAAGGTTAGGTTAATTTATAGTTTAATGTTTGGTTTATTTTTATTTCACAGGTAAGTTTTTATTATTTTAAAGATAGTAATATTGTAATTTTAATTTAAAGTTAGGGGGGTGTTAGGTTAGGGGTTAATAGTTGAATTTAGTGTTTTGCGATGTGGGGCCGGCGGTTTAGGGGTTAATAGGTTTATTTAGTGGCGGCGATGTGGGAGGCCAGAGGTTAATATATTTAAATAGTGTTGGCGATGTGGGCGGGCAGCTAATTAGGGGTTAATAACTTTAAAATGCAATATTCCAACCGATAAAAACAAATAAACAAGCAAAGGACCCCACTAGTTATATCAATGTCACACCATCTTTCTGTTTGCAAGTGGTGGCTAATGATAGCGTGCACAATAACCAGTTTCATTTGAACACATGACCATTAGTGTGCCATTTTTATATTACTTAAGTGGGGCTTTTGTTTTAGAACAGGCATAACAGTTTTTTTTTGTTGTTTGGTAATTTTTTTTTATTTTTTTTTCTGTAATGATAGCTTTTTTTCATGTAATTTTGTTTTCAGGTAAGGTTAGTTTTTTTTGGTAACAGTGTAGAGGGGTATTTTGCTGTGGGCGTTGTGGCAGTTTAGGGGTTAATAGTGTAGAGGGGTATTTTGTGATGGAGTTGTGGTGGTTTAGGGGTTAATACTGTAGAAAAGTAGTTTGCAATGGAGTTTAAGGTGGTTTAGGGGTTAATAGGGAAGAGGGTTTTTTCTGATGTGGAGGTGTGGCAGCTTATGGGTTAATATAGTAGTTTAGTGCAACTGTTTCCGGCCAAACTCTTAGGGCCGGATTTAATAAGCAGCAGATGCTGCTTTATCCGCCCCTAGTTTCCGACTCGTAAGACCGCTGCTCCTTAACTTGACACCCACTGCTAGTGGTGTATACTGTCGGCATTTAACGATGCCGGGCAGACATAATTCACTACAGCGAATCATGTTGGCCTGGCGTTTAATAAATAAACACCTTAATGCGAACTTTCAGGTCATCAACTGGCCTGTCCTTTGGGCAGGGCGAGAGAGGCACCTTACCAGTGCCTGACCTTTGGGGGGGGCCCACAATGTCAGGGGTGACTGAGAAAGCGCAAAGTACATTCTGCATTTAGTTTATGAAGAAACGCATATGGTATCAGGAGGTGTAATATACAGTGTTATTCTTTCTATAGGTAACTGAATATCGGGACAGAGGTGGGCCATACAGAATGCAGGGTTTAAAGGAAGAGGGTAATAAGGGCACTGGTCTTTCCTAGAGCCCCACAAATGCTAAAAGTGACCCTGATCCTCATCCTATATAATAAAAGGCCAAGTGTGTTTGTCCGAAGCTGTCATGCGCAGTAGAGACAGCACGAGGACAAACACACCTGGCCTTTAAGTCCCTAGCTGATCTGCGGCAGAATTGAGCGGGGGCATGGCCAGCATGAAGGGATATGGCCAGCCGTGAATTGCCGTGAAGGGGGCGTGACCGGGCATGCAGGGGGCGTGGCTGGGCGCGGTCAAGCGATAGAAGGGAGAGAGATAGAGAGGGGGAGAGAGATAGAGAGGGGGAGGAGAGAGAGAGGAGGGGAGAGAGCTCAAAAGAGAGGGTAGAGAGAGGACAGAAGAGGGTGAATAGAGAGAGCAGAAGAGGGGGGATAGAGAGAGGGAGAGAAAGACAGCAAAAGAGAGAGGGGGAGAGAGACAGCAAAAGAGAGGGGGGTAGAGACAGGAAAAGAGGGGGGAGAGAGACAGCAAAAGAGAGGGGGGAGAGAGACAGCAAAAGATAGAGGGGGAGAGAGACAGCAAAAGAGAGGGGGAGACAGACAGCAAAAGAGAGAGGGGGAGAGAGACAGAAAAAGAGAGGGGGGAGAGAGACAGCAAAAGAGAGAGGGGAAGAGAGACAGCAAAAAAGAGGGGGAGAGAGACAGCAAAAGAGAGGGGGAGAGAGACAGCAAAAGAGAGAGGGGAGAGAGACAGCAAAAGAGAGAGGAGGGAGAGAGACAGCAAAAGAGAGAGGGGAAGAGAGACAGCAAAATAGAGGGGGGAGAGAGACAGCAAAAGAGAGGGGGGGGGAGAGACAGCAAAAGAGAGAGGGGAGAGAGACAGCAAAAGAGAGGGGGGAGAGAGACAACGAAAGAGAGAGGGGGAGAGAGACAGCAAAAGAGAGGGGGGAGAGAAACAGCAAAAGAGAGGGGGGGGGAGAGTGACAGCAAAAGAGAGAGGGGAAGAGAGACAGCAAAAGAGAGGGGGAGAGACATCAATAGAGAGGGGGAGAGAGACAGCAAAACAGAGGGGGTAGAGAGACAGCAAAAGAGAGAGGGGGAGAGAGACAGCAAAAGAGAGGGGGAGAGACCGCAAAAGAGAGGGGAGAGAGAGCGCAAAAGAGAGGGGGGAAGAGAGAGCGCAAAAGAGGGGGAGAGAGAGAGCGCAAAAGAGAGGGGGGAAGAGAGAACGCAAAAGAGGGGGGAGAGAGAGAGTGAAACAAAGAGAGGGGGAAGAGTGCAAAAGAGAGGGGGAGAGAGAGCGCAAAAGAGAGGGGTGGAGAGAGAGCGCAAAAGAGAGGGGGGAGAGAGAGCGCAAAAGAGAGGGGAGAGAGCACAAAAGAGGGGAGAGAGAGCACAAAAGAGAGGGGGAGAGAGAGAGCGCAAAAGAGAGGGGAGAGAGGGGGGAGAGAGCGCAAAAGAGATGGAGGGGAGAGAGAGAGCGCAAAAGAGATGGGGGAGAGAGAGAGCACAAAAGAGAGGGGGAGAGAGAGAGCGCAAAAGAGAGGGGGAGAGAGAGAGCGCAAAAGAGAGGGGGAGAGAGAGAGCGTAAAAGAGAGGGGAGAGAGAGAGCGCAAAAGAGAGGGGAGAGAGAGCAAAAGAGAAGGGGGAGAGAGAGCTCAAAAGAGAGGGGGGAGAGAGATAGAGCAAAAGAGAGGGGGGAGAGAGCGCAAAAGAGAGGGGGGACAGTTAGAGTGCAAAAGAGAGGGGGAGAGAGCACAAAAGAGAGGGGGAGAGAGAAAGAGCTCAAAAGAGAGGGGGAAGAGAGAAAGCTCAAAAGAGAGGGGGTGAGAGAGAGCAAAAGTGAGGGGGGAGATAGAGAGAGGAAAAGAGAGGAGGAGAGAGAGAGCGCAAGGGGTGGGACCGCTGTACTGCAAAAAATGGCCCATGTGAACGGGCTTTAGGACTAGTATACATATAATGCAATAGAACAGTTGCTGTTATAACAATACTTTAAGGAAATATTGCCAAGAGGTAACATTCTATGTTTTGATATTTAAATATATTGTTTTCTTCAGCTTATTAGTGTGTATAAAGTGATTCTTCAAGCATTTTATTATCTTATACCTACATTACAAATCTCAATGTAATGCTATGACTACAATTTAATATTATGATATTTTCCTATCATGAGAAACACAATACATATCTTATCTGCATTTTTCAATACAATCATAGAAACTTCATTAGATTTTAGAATATCATATTTCCAGTTATATTTGTCATATTACCTCATATTACAACATAGCATTTAAAATGATTGTCATATTACATCATATGACAAAATGTCATAGCAAAGGCTGACTGAGGTAGTTTAGCTTTCAAATGCAATTCATACTAAAGGGTGTTTAAAAAATAAATTAATATGATTTTATATCATTAAAGTATTTTTATATGCATCAGAAAAACAATCATTGCATTGCTATACAAAAATAAACATTTAAAAGCATTTTCATTTTTTTATTTTATTAGCAAAATTTGCATTGCTTTGTAGTCTAGGGGCAAACCTTTGAAAAATAAAATATCATCCACTGTAACCAGTTAGGGACAGATATACAGATCTCCTGCCTATATAAAGCAATCACTGAGCAGCATGTAGAAAGTTTAGGGCTTTGAATCTTACTGATTGTTCTACCGCATCTCAGGCAGAAGTAGAGAAAATTTTAAGATTTCAATTACATGAAAAGTAGGCCAAATAAATATACTCAGTGTAACCACTTCCTATAGTGACATAAGGGAGCTGACATGCTGTCTGTCCTCTACTGAGCATGGGCAAGGAATTAACTTCCTGTTACTTTTCAATGAATGTTACAGGAAGCCAGCTCAAGTTTCTCTAGTAGAATTATGACATCAAGCTATAAATGCCTTCATATAGGGTTCTGACAGAAAGTAATGGATCCTGTGCAAATTATGTTAAAAAAACAGAAATAAAAGGTCAAATCATTTCAAAATGAGAAGTAATACATGGTGCAATGATGTCTATTACCAGACTGCTTAGTGTTTTTTTTATTACAACAATAAAACAGACGGTTTTATATCTCTTAATGTGTCTCCTCTTCACATCCAGAACCCTTCTCAAGATAAATAGCTCTCAAGTTAAAATTTGACTTTCTAAAATTCATTGAATGACCTAGCAGTACTGAAGAAACGTCTTAGATCATTTCGCCAGAGATTTAGAGAATTGGGCCCTAGATTGGAGCTATGTAATATATTTTTAGTTAGTAAACAATAACAAAAAACATCAACTTTGCTTTTGCATTGTGACTCCATTGACATCCCAGGGCATATTCTACTGCGCAAATTAAATGAAAACAAACATTATTATTTTAATTATTATTATTATTTTAACATCTTGAAATTTTGAATATGCTTAGCATTTACTAAAAGTTGAAAGTAAATGAATTTAATGCATGTCGGGATAGTGTAACCTCAGAATTCTAGTTAACTGTTACAATGAAAAAAGGGTTACAAAACGCATAAAAAATACATTTAAAAGTACAGTTACACTCATAATAACACCACCAAATAAAAATGATTAGAAAAAATTGCATTAAAAAATTGTAAAGGCTCAAAGATATGAGGTCTCAGGTTTTTAGAAAAATAAATGGCTGCAAAAAATTAACATAGAGATACATACATATACATGTCTAAATATGTATGTGTATATATATATATATATATATATGTGTGTGTGTTTATATGTGTATATAAGTATTTACAGACATATCTACACATATAAACACATAAATACATATTTATACATATATAGACATATATTCGAGCCCTTTAAAATCAAGTAGCTGAAAACAGGAAAAATCATATTTATGCAATATTCATATTTAATAAAGTGTTTAACTAAGTATTCACTGTAAAAATGTCCCATTCCAATGGTCTTCACATAGGGCAATATGTTCTAAATATTTTTAATTTTAATGCAAACCAATAGCGCAAGACTCTCAGAGCTTACAAGTCAATTCTATTAATAATATAACAATCATAATATATATGCAGAGGGTTATAGTGATATTAGTACAAATACAGACATATCCCGCACCTTCTAGATGTTGTAAAATCACTTAGCTCAGTCACTGGATGTGCGTTCACATACAGATCATAGTCCAAATGTATAAGATGGATTTCTACTACGCAGTATCTTTTCAACACTGGTGCTTTTAATTCTTAGACAGGATATCTGTTTTTGGCCATTGAGAAAGTCCACCTGAAACGCGTAAGGTGTGAGGATCATAATGGATTAAGATTTTTCAAGGATGTTTGGACTAATTCTGTACAAAATCAATGGATTCTGAGTATTGTCTCTCAGGGCTACCGAATAGGATTCAGAGTAAGACCTCCTGTAAAAAAGATATTTTCTCTCACGCATCCCAGCAAATCCAGTAAAGGCTAAGGCTTTCCTGAAGTGTGTTTCAGACCTGGAGTTTTCAGGGGTAATCATGCCGGTTCCGTTTCAGGAACAGGGTCTGGGGTTTTATTCAAATCTATTCATTGTCCTAAAGAAAGAAAATTCATTCAGACCAGTTCTGGATCTGAAAATTTTGAATTGTTATGTAAATGTACCAACTTTCAAAATGGTGACTATAAGGACTATTCTGCCTTTTGTTCAGCACAGGCATTATATGTCCACAATAGACTTACAGGATGCATATCTTCATATTCCGATTCATCCAGATCATTATCAGTTTCTGAGATTCTCTTTTCTAGGCAAGCATTACCAATTTGTCACTCTTCCTTTTGGCCTAGCAACAGCTCCATGAATCTTTTCAAAGGTGCTCAGTGCCCTACTCTCTGTAATCAGAGAGCAGGGTATTGCGGTGTTTCCTTATTTGGACGATATCTTGGTACTAGCTCAGTATTTACATTCTGCAGAATCTCACACAAATCAACTAGTGTTGTTTCTTCAAAAACATGGTTGGAGGATCAATTTACCAAATAGTTCTTTGATTCCTCGGACAAGGGTCACCTTTTTAGGTTTCCAGATAGATTCAGTGTCCATGACTCTGTCTCTAACAGACAAGAGATGTTTAAAATTTGTTTCAGCCTGTCGGAAACCTTCAGTCTCAGTCATTCCCTTCAGTAGCTATGTGCATTGAAGTTTTTTTTTAAAAAAAGGATAATCCAGCTATCCTCAAGAGGTGCGCTGCTGTGTATTAGTTCCGTTCCGGTGGGCTTGGTGCAAAGGCTGCGCTCTCCAAATGAACTCCCAACGGAATCCTAGATGTACAAAAAGATAGAAAGAGAGGTGCCACACCCATAAAACAGTATCGTTTAGGTGGAAGGGAATATATAACAGATAAAAATCCTCCTCTCTGAGTGAATAATCACAATCGTGGCGGCACTTTCAGCGTGCCTTACACCGCAAGTCGGGACCGTTGAGAGTCGCCCGACAGACACCCCCAGGCAGATGACATCACCGTCAATGCTCCAATACGCTGTAGGCAGTATCGGTCTGTGGGATGTTCTTGAACTCAGCTGGAACTGGCGGCATTCAATATTACCATAGGAGTGTACCAACGAAAACCTTATTAGCGGTCAGTAGACAGGTATTCAAAACACAGGAGCACATAAGGTGAAAGTAAAATCTTGGTTTATTGTTGATAAAAACAAACAGCAACGTGTTTCTCGGCCACAGTGCCGTTTCATCAGGCTGTATCATATCATGCCATTACTCTCCTTAAATACCTTACATGCACCTGTCTGAGGGCGGTCTTACAGCTACTACCTGTCTTCCTCTCTAAATGTTAACTCTTACCTGTCTAAACAATTGCTCACCTAATGGTTTGGACTTTACTAGCCATCATTATTTCCCATGGAAGCGTAACGTACCATATGGCCAATTTAAAAGAATTCGCCGTAATTGTAGTACATTAGTGGACTATGAGGCCCAGAGTCTGATATTAAAAGAACGATTCAGGGAAAAACACTACCCATTACATATTGTAGAGAGCGGATAACAGCGAGCTAAGCAGGATAAGAGAGAAGATTACTTCTTAAAATCTAATGAGGGACGGCAAAACATGATGAGAGATTCGATTCCGTTCATTACAGAATACAATTGTCAGTATAAATTGATACATCAAATTATAAATAAATACTGGGGTATTCTTAAAAAGGATCCCATTTTGGGGAATCTATTAAGCAATAAACCTGAAATAGTCTATAGAAAAGCACCCAGCTTAAAATCAATACTGGCCCCCAGTAAAGTAGTTAAGAATAAAATTTCACGTAAACGACATAGTATGGGATTATTACCAATGGGATCATTTAGATGCAACATTAGAAGGTGTAAACTATGTGCTAGAATCAAACACAAGCAAACTACTTTTAAATCAAATATTACAGGTAAACACTTCTCAATAATGGGTCACATAACTTGTGCATCTAAAATATGTTATCTATTTACTATCTTGTGTTTGTGGGGTACAGTACGTAGGTAGAACTTGTAGAAGATTGAGTGTGAGGTGGTCTGAACATAAAAGGAATATGGAAAATGACTATAAGAAACATAGTGTACCTAGACACTGTAATCTTAAACACAATGGTCGAACTGGATGTTTTAGCATTTGTCCCATTGAACATATTCCCACATCACATTTGTACAACAGACTGGTGAGGCTTAGACAGAGGGAGACCTACTGGATACATGCATTGAAAAGCCTTCACCCTAACGGTTTAAATCTAAATATAGATTTGGCAGCTTTTTAAGGCCAATCGAGTATCCAGTGGGTCACCTCCCATTCGTTTACCTGGGAAACTTAGGTGCACACAGAGAAACTAGATTGCAGTATAGGTTCCATGGTAGATATCATAGGATTGTTGTCATGTCATCAAATCAACATATGTAGACTTATTTAGTTTTGTCTATCTTATTTTATATATGACTAGCTAGCATAATCTATCCACTTTTCAGTTATACCTATGGTCACTAGTGCCAAAACCCCTATGAACTCCAAGTATTTTATACTTTTAATCTATCTATTTAGTTGATCTAGATAAACACATTGTGTATTTTTCCATTTTTTGATAGCTATATGTATTTAGGCCCACCAAGTAGTAGTGGTTTTAAACAGATGATTATATTTGTACACTATTCATGGATTTATTATTAATGAGTTGAAGTGATCTTTTTTAATATTTGTGCATACATAGATGTGTGAGGGTTGACAAGCATTTTCACATGTGTATATGTACATATGTGCACATTGGCATGGATCGCAATTCGCAGAGACTAGTCAGAGAGTCCTTAGAGCATTGTGTATATGTGCACATTATTAACATATGTGTTAATTTAAAAGATGCTTGTTATCCTCACCGATTTGGTGTGTAAGCAAAAAGTTATATTTGAATGTGAAGAATGTACAGTACTATGTTAATGAATAACTAATTGTATGGTTTATTTTTCAAAAAAATTCTGTATTTATATTTTTATATTATTCAGCCTGCATTCATGTGAATTATTTAGAGAATGTATAAGTTTTCTATAGCATAACCTATTGTATTGGCAATTTAAAATTTTAGTATTTAGTCTTTTATATTATTCAATTTGTATTTATGTGAAAAATATTTCCATTACTAATTTTTGGATGTATTTGGCAAACCATTAGGTGAGCAATTGTTTAGACAGGTAAGAGTTAACATTTAGAGAGGATGACAGGTAGTAGCTGTAAGACCGCCCTCAGACAGGTGCATGTAAGGTATTTAAGGAGAGTAATGGCATGATATGATACAGCCTGATGAAACGGCACTGTGACCGAGAAACTCGTTGCTGTTTGTTTTTATCAACAATAAACCAAGATTTTACTTTCACCTTACGTGCTCCTGTGTTTTGAATACCTGTCTACTGACCGCTAATAAGGTTTTCGTTGGTACACTCCTATGGTAATATTGAATGCCGCCAGTTCCAGCTGAGTTCAAGGAGATCCCACAGACCGATACTGCCTACAGCGTATTGGAGCATTGACAGTGACGTCATCTGCCTGGGGGTGTCTGTTGGGCGACTCTCAACGGTCCCTACTTGCGGTGTAAGGCACGCTGAAAGTGCCGCCACGATTGTGAGTATTCACTCAGAGAGGGGGATTTTTATCTGTTATATATTCCCTTCCACCTAAACGATACTGTTTTATGGGTCTGGCGCCTCTCTTTCTATCTTTTTGTGCATTGAAGTTTTGTATGCTGAACCAATGGTGCAGGGATTATACAAGGATATCACAATTAATATCCTTAAATCTCAATGTTCGACTGTCTCTGACTTGGTGGTTAGATCACCATTGTATAGTTCAAGGGGCCTCTTTTTTCCATCCAACCTGGACTGTGATCACAACAGATGTGAGTCTTTCAGGTTGAGAGCTGTTTGGGGATCTCTGACAGCACAAGAGGTTTGGAAATCTCAAGAGGCGAGATTACCAATCAATATCCCGGATACTTGCTTGGGCGGAATCCAGCTCCTGTCTAATTTCTGCGGTTCATATCCTAGGTATAGACAATTGGGAAGCGGATTATCTCAGCCGTCAGACTTTACATCCGGGGGAGTGGTCCCTCCATCCAGATGTATTTTCTCAAGTTGTTCAGATGTGCGGTCTTCCAGAAATAGATCTGATGGCTGCTTCTCATCTAAACCAGAAACTTCCCAGGTACCTGTCCAGGTCCAGGGATCCTCAGGTGGAAGCAATGGATGTGTTGACACTTCCTTGGTGTTATCAACCTGCTAATATTTTCCCGCCTCTAGTTCTTCTTCCAAGAGTGATCTCCAAAATCATCATGGACCAATCATTTGTGTTGCTGGTGGCTCCAGCATGGCCTCACAGGTTTGCGGATCTTGTTCGGATGTCCAGTTGCCAACCATGACCACTTCCATTAAGGCCGGACCTTCTGTCTCAAGGTCCATTTTTCCATCAGGATCTCAAATCATTAAATTTGAAGGTATGGAAATTAAACGCCTAGTGCTTAGTCATAGAGGTTTCTCTGACTCAGTTATTAATACTATGTTACAGGCTCGTAAATCTGTTTCTAGAAAGATTTATTATCGAGTTTGGAAGACTTATATTTCATGGTTTTCTTCTCATAAATTCTCTTGGCATTCTTTTAGAATTCCTAGAATTTTACCGTTTCTTCAGGATGGTTTGGCTAAGGGTTTGTCTGCAAGTTCCTTGAAGGGACAAATCTCTGCTCTCTCTGTTTTATTTCACAGAAAGATTGCTAAGCTTCCTGATATTTACTGTTTTGTACAGGCTTTGGTTCGTATCAAGCCTGTCATTAAATCAATCTCTCCTCCTTGGAGTCTTAATTTGGTTTTAAAGTCTTTACAGGTTCCTCCATTTGAGCCTATGCATTCTTTGGACATTCTTTGGACATTAAACTACTTTCTTGGAAAGTGTTGTTCCTTTTGGCCATCTCTTCTGCTAGAAGAGTTTCTGACTTATCTGCTCTTTCTTGTGAATCTCCTTTTCTGATTTTTCATCAGGATAAGGCGATTTTGCGCACTTCATTTAAATTCTTACCTAAGGTTGTGAATTCTAACAACATTAATAGAGAAATTGTTGTCCCTTCCTTGTGTCCTAATCCTAAGAATTCTTTGGAGAGATCCTTACATTCTTTGGATGTGGTAAGAGCTTTGAAATATTATGTTAAAGCTACTAAAGATTTCAGGAAGACTTCTAGTCTGTTATCTTTTCTGGTTCCAGGAAAGGTCAGAAGGCTTCTGCCGTTTGCTTGGCATCGTAGTTAAAGCTTTTGATTCATCAAGCTTATTTGGAGTCGGGTCAAGCCTCGCCTCAGAGAATTACAGCTCATTCTACTAGATCAGACTCCACTTCGTGGGCTTTTAAGAATGAAGCTTCAGTTGATCAGATTTGCAAAGCAGCAACTTGGTCTTCTTTGCATATATTTACTAAATTCTACCGTTTTGATGTATTTGCTTCTTCGGAAGCAGTTTTTGGTAGAAAAGTTCTTCAGGCAGCTGTTTCAGTTTGATTCTTCTGCTTATATTTTAAGTTTTTTCTTTACATTTATGAGAATAAATTTATATTTTGGGTTGTGAATTAATTTTTCAGTGAAAAATGGCGGTTTTTATTTTATCCCTCCCTCTCTAGTGACTCTTGCGTGGAGTTCCACATCTTGAGTATTGCTATCCCATACATCACTAGCTCATGGACTCTTGCCAATTACATGAAAGAAAACATAATTTATTTAAGAACTTACCTGATAAATTAATTTCTTTCATATTGGCAAGAGTCCATGAGGCCCACCCTTTTTATGGTGGTTATAATTTTTTTTGTATAAAGCACAATTATTTCCAAATTCCTTTGTTGATGCTTTTTACTCCTTTCTTTATCACCCACTACTTGGCTATTCGTTAAACTGAATTGTGGGTGTGGTGAGGGGTGTATTTAGAGGCATTTTGAGGTTTGGGAAACTTTGCCCCTCCTGGTAGGATTGTATATCCCATATGTCACTAGCTCGTGGACTCTTGCCAATATGAAATAAATGAATTTATTAGGTAAGTTCTTACATAAATTATGTTTTTTTCACTATAATCTAGGATTCAGAAACCTGTTTAATATTCCTTCTGATTTAACTGCATGGTGTTTTAAGCTAAGCCATGCCAAAAATTACTTCCTTTATTTTAATTCTGATAAGTTTTCCCCTGTTTTTACAACTTTTTGTCATCCTAAACATACAGAGTAAATATGACACATTCTTCCCTTTTGTAATTGAACTAAACACACTCCATAGAAGCTGGAAATTCCAGGCCAATAACAAGTATGCTAATCATAATTTAGCCCATGGCTTTAAATCCTTAAGTAATGCTGAATGCTTCTTGGGCTCAGTCAGGAAATTTACCAAGACACATTTCTCCCGACGGCTGCCAAAGAGAATGTCTGTTTTCAATACTTGGAAAATAAACCTGATTTTCACTTTTAAGTAACCACATTTTTATTGCTCCTACTGGACTGCTAAGGAGCCCTTTTGTAGCAAGTTTTGTTAGAACATATTACACTTTAAAATCCTTCTATTTCCAGTCTCACACTGCTTTATAGATACTCATGGTAGCGTTTTGCACACAGTGAAGCTAATTGTCACATGTTATACTGCAAGCAACAAGGGAAATATTGAACTGGCAAGTATAATACCTTGTTTGTAATTTTAGCCAACATTTAACTTAAATGTCCTTTAACAGGGTGTCTGTTTAGCCTGTGGTCTAGCAAAGTTTATATGTATACATACACACTCACTCACCTACAAACATATACCTTCACACATAAACACACACATACACGATCACCTACAAACATATACCTTCACACATACACACACATACACAATCTTCTACACACACAAATACGCACAGACATATGCACACACATACACACACACATACAGACTCACCTACACACACACACATATACACAATCACCTACACACACATATACACACTCACCTACACACACACACATACATACATACATACACACTCACCTACACACATATACCTTCACACATACACACACACATACACGATCACCTACACACAAAATTACGCACAGACATATGCACACACATACACACTCACCTACACACACATACACACTCACCTATACACACACACATACACACATACACAATCACCTACACAAACAAATATGCACAAACATATGCACACACATATACAACCATCAACACACAAACAAATACACGATCACCTACACACACTCATATGCACATACATATGCACACACACATACATAATCACCTACACACACAAATACACACAGACATATGCATACACAAACACAATCACTTACACACAAATACACGATCACCTACACACACACATACGCAGACATATCCACACACATACACACTCAACTACTCTCACACACATACACACACACACACACACATACACAATCACCTACACACACATATATGCACAGACATATTCACACACATACACAATCACCTACACATACGCACATACCTACACACACAAACGCACGCACACCTACACACACAGGTATACCCACCTAAACACACATACATGATCACCAATGCGCACACACACACAAACTAAACACACATACACACACATGCAAACTTACCTAGACACACGCATACCTACACACACAAACGCACACAAATACACATTTCTCTACAAGCATATATCTACACACATGCGCACACGCACAAACACGTTTACCTACGAGCATATCTACACACATGCGTACACATACAGGCTCACTTATACACTTACATACCTACACACACACACACACACACACATGTACACAGATACCCACAACTACACACGCACACACACAAACACACATACACACAGTTAATTAAAGCAACGAGTATCCCCCAGCTTTTGATTATAGTTTGTAGATTTGATCCAGTTCTGTCTCTCTCATTAGAGTCACTGTGCTTTACTATTGTTTTCCCTGATATTTTTGAGTGTTTGAATACTTATATATCTTGAAATGTGCAGGAGCAATATTTCAGACAGATAAACTCCAACAGTGTAGAGGAAGCATTTTGCTCAATTTATATGATCCATTCTCTTCTAATAATTGTTTACAATTATTGTACTCTACATATGTTTATGTTTAACCATAACTGATATTTAAATCTGTTTTCTCCATATAAATACTTAAAGGACAATAATAGTCAAAAAAATGACATGCTCTTATTCGTTAGAGTTTTGCTCGGGACCCACAGAGCATTACTGGTCATGAGCAGAAAATGCTGCTGATCCGATTAGCAACGCTAGTTGCATACCTGAGAAGTGTGACTATTGCTACTGATTGTATCAGTGGCGAGTTCCCCTCGGGACACTCAGTGCTCCACGGGTCCTGAGCGGCACTTCGACTGTGTGTTTAAACACGCAATAGTGTAGGGTCAACAGTCTTAAAATAACATGCTGTAACAAAATAGTAATGTAAAAATGTTATATGTTTTACTTTTATGCCCCTATAAATTTAAGCATGTAGCTTAATGACTGAACAACACAAAATAGCTTTTTATTAATATTGCAAAATCTGTTATCTGTGATATAGCCAAAATATTGAAATCTATTCCAATTCATTATGGGCCAGATTACAAGTGGAGCTTTATTTATCCGAACTTAGAATACTTAGAATACAGAACATAGCGATAACCAATTCCTCCATAAAAGTCAATGGAGCAAAATAAGTGAAAAAACACACCCTACTTGCGAGCAAACTTGATTGCATATTCTCAAGTGCGCTAACCCGACATGAAAATATTAATAATATTATTATTTTTCGCATTCTAATGTTCATAAATACATATTTCTATAAATTGATTGTTTTTTTGCACAAATATTTATTTATACATATATATATATATATATAAATATATATATATATATATATAAATATATATATATATATATATATATATACACACAATTAAATAGAGGTATAGATATACAGTATACTGTATATAGGAATTTCTATTTAAAAATACTTCACTACTTATTTGCAGAATATTGAAATGTTGAATATCTACAGTAAATACACAGTATAACACTTTATGAAATATGAGTATTGCATGAATATTCTATAACATGTTTTCATCTGCTTAACTGCAAAGGGCTCCAATACACTATAAATATATGTCTATATATGTTTACATATGTATTTATGTGTTTATATGTGTATATATGTCTGTAAATAGATATATACACACATATAAATACATAAATACATATGTACAAACATATATATCTACATATATATATATATATATATATATATATATATATATATATATATATATATATATACATATACATACATATATAGACATGTATATGCATGTATCTCTATATTAAAGCCCTCTGCATACCCAAGACTTCATCTTTTGAGCTCTTATAACCTTTTTGTGCAATATATATATATATATATATATTTTCAAATCATTTTTTATTAGATGGTGTTATTATGAGTGTAAGTGTACTTTGTAATGCATTTTTTATTTGCAAAACAGTTAACCCCAGCTCTGAGGTTGTGCTATCCTGACAAGCATTAACTTCAATTGAGCTCAAGCAATAACGTTTACTTTCAACTTGTAATACGAGCAAAAAAAAAAACAACGTGCGCTAACACTAGCAATAAACCCCCTTTTGCTTGCGCATAACTATTTGAATCCACTCGTAATCTAGTCCTATATGTGTGAAATGTCTCACATGGAATTTGGGTGGGGGAGTTAATTTAAAGCTACTCCAATCCATTAAAAAAACTATAGAAAACCAGTTTGTCATATGTTTTGAATCAATTAGCTGCTTTGTTTTACTTTTGCATTCACTATGTATATTTTATTTATGGGTCTGTGAAAATCCCTGCAAAGACCACCTTGCAAAGTTTGTAAAGAAAAAACAATCCTTGTTTCTTATAGGTTGTCTCATGTGTACCCAAATTTTACTGTTATAAAACTAAGAGTACATTAGAAAGGACTCAGGGCTAGATTACAAGCGGAGCACTATCGATAGTGATAGGAGCGTAAACACATTCAAATCCATATTACAAGTGGAGCGCTATCAAAATTACACCAAATCCGTTTGCGTGTAATCGCGGTAATTTACGCTCCCCATATTTTCTAAAGGGAGCGTAAAGCACTAAGTAGTGCTTGCATTACAAGTTGAAAGTAAATGCGACTGTGCTAGCACTTTTACTGATCAAACTATATACGTGACTTTAAAGTTTGCGTAAATAGTTTGTCTAGGTGAAATAGTTACACTAAACACACTATTAACCCCTAAACCTCCATCCCCCAACATCGCAAACTTCCTAAACTATTAACCCCTAAACCGCCATCCCCCCACATCTCAAAGTAATAAACTACAATATTAATCCCTAAACCCCCATCCCTCCACATAGCAAAGTAATAAACTACACTATTAACCCCTAAACCACCATCCCTCACATCGCTAAGTCATAAACTAACATCTAAACCACCTAACCTAACCCCCCCTTAATTTAACCCAAATTAAAATACTCAAAAAATAAAAAATAAATCCTAACTACCTTAAAAAAACAAAAAAAAATAAACCTAATCTTACCTTTAAAACAAACCTAAAATAAATAAAAAACAAAAACCTATCATTAATAAAAAAAAAAAACTACCATTACTTTAAAAAAAAACCCTACCATTACTTACCAAAAAAAACCTAATGTTACTAAAAAACAAACAAAGAAAAAAACCAACCTAACATTACAGAAAAGCTTTTTTCTTTCATTCTATTGGCTGATTTGAATTAAAACAGCCAATAGTAATGCAAGGGTACGCCCATATAAAAAGGGGCACCTCACATTCACTATTCAGTGTGCGGCTGAGGACCGCATGAAGAGGAGCTCCCTGTTACTCCTCTAAAGAGGAAGACCACCGTTTTCTCTTCCCCCTCCACCGCCACTGGGATGAAGATAAGAAGATGGATGAAGATGGAGCACCTCCACAATCAACATTGGTGGGTACCAATTTGGGGTTGTTTTTGGGGTGTTTTTTAAAAAAATATAGATTAGGTGTTGTTTGGGGGGCAGCAAAAGAGCTGAATGCCCTTTTTAGGGCAATGACCATCCAAATGCCATTTCCAAGTTTCCAATTAAAAAGATGCTGAACTGTAGATCAGATTATGTAGTATATCTGCTAGAATGCACGTGTGAAAAAACGATGAGATACGTAGGTTGCACAAAAAGGGGTCTGAAAGTCAGGTGCCTGGAACATATGAAAAACATTGAGGCTGGAAATTTAAAAAATCCCCTGATAAATCATTTCTCTAAGTGCCACAATAATTATAAAACTGAGTTTTACATCAAGGCCATTGAACAGGTGCAGAGGGGAAAAAGAGGGGGCAGTAGACTGATTAACCTGTGAAAGAGAGAAACATTCTGGATATTTACCCTCAAAACACTAGAACCATCTGGATTAAACAGGGATATTGATCTAGCGGCCTTTCTATCAGATGACACTATGTAAATACAAATAAATTACAGTAAATTATTACAACACAATATACAATGGGGCATAGTAGAAATGACTGAGGGATAGAAGCGAATACCACATATAAACTAAAGGGTAATACACAGATCCAGAAACATACAGGTGACCATAGAAAAACTGTTAAGTCGAACACATAAGTGATTAGAAAGAGAGACTGTTTACAGTGAATGGTATATCTTAAAATGCTTTCTTATGTAACGATCCAGTCTAAATAATGAAGATAAGAATGGACGTTTAAATGATGCTCTATAACTAACAATGGAATGGATGAAGTTTTAAATAGTATGTTTTAAATGTCTATGGATGTCTTTTACTAATATATGTTTTTACAAGCATTGTTTGCTGCTGATTTAATGTATCACAAGTTTGTACATGGGGGCAATCGTTTGCCACTAACAAAGATGGTGGCTCATACATACAGTGCCTGGATAAGATACGCTATAAAAATTGAGCTGGGGGGGTGGCCCCTACCACTGATGAAGCAGCCAATAGAGTTGCAAAACACGTTAGGCTTCGCCCCCGCCTACTAACACTTTGTACAGAGCAAAATAGTGGACCGGCTGTTGTGTGTATATACACATTAAGTGCCATCCCTGCTCACGCTACTCTAGCCTCAATAGACATGTTCAATGGGGTTAAATATTGTACTTTTATGGAAGCTACGGCTTTTTAACTGTTTCATTAATTTTTTAACCTTGAAGTGTATACGTACCTTTTTATAGATATTTCATGTGCAATAAAACTATCGGTTTTGTAACAGGCAGTGTATCAGTCCTTTATTTACACTCTGATATAACAGCCATATATACCCTGATTAGGGACTCTGTTCCATAGCAGAGAACACTACTATTGAATTACCACAGGGGATCGAGACTCTGGGTCACCACAGGATCGATAAGAAAGACTGTCAGAGATCATCTAGATAACTTAAGCTAAATACATACCTCATAACGGATTAGGTTAAATCCTGTGAGGGCGTTTCTTTCCCTCATATATATATATGGTGTTCGCTTGTCCACTTTTCTGTCTTGTAGATATGTGTGTGTGTGTGTGTGTACAATTTTGTTTATGCATTTATACACAAGTTATGAAGACCGCTGCTCCATAACCTGTCCGTCTGCTCTGAGGCGGTGGACAGACATCACCATAAATCAACCTGATCCAATATGATTGGGTTGATTGACACCCCCTGCTAGCGGCTGATTGGCCACGAATCTGGAGGGGGTGGCATTGCACCAGCAGTTCGCAAGAACTGCTGGTGCAATGATAAATGCAGACAGCGTATGCTGTCTGCATTTATCGATGTGCAGCGGACATGATCCGCAATATCGGATCATGTCCACTTGCACTTTCTTAAATATGCCCCATAGTATACATATTAGGGTTGCCAACTTTTCCTGATAAAAATAAGGGAGATTTCGGAATCTACACAATTTCATGCAGGAAATCGACATATTATACCCACATCCTCCTGCATGAGGAATGAAGTTAAAGAACTCTGTTCTTGAATTAATTAGTCTCGGACATAAGTGTAATTTACAGTACCCTTTTCAATTTTATATTTAATATTTTTAAAAAATGGGAAAACAAAACACATGGAAAATCAGAAAGTAAAGCTGCTTAAAATACATTTTAATTAAAATTATACTTAGAAATATAAATACTCTTTTTGATTTACTGACATTTCACCCACAACATCAGATCGATCTTCTTTAACTTTCTCACCATATTCTAAATAGGAAATATTCCCTCCCCCCTTTACTTCAGTAGAGTTTGTATAGACAACTAATTTATGAGAATTTAAGTATGAGATTTGCCTAAATTCTTTCTGAGAATAAATTAGGATGGAAATATAGAAATACTCTATAGTCCTGCTTCTCTCTGCCATAAACATCTATGTGTTGTGTTTCATTGTCCAAAGTAACAAACAAATGTATCTGTTAGTTTACGTGAATCTAAAGGATCTTCTGTTAAGAAGGATGAACTCTTAATTTTTGTGCTGCAGTCTGTAGCAGAAAATCAATAGCATTGTTAAAAACAATTCAAGAAAGGTTGAAAAGCACTACGTGATTCCAATTTTAGCATTCACTAAATGACACCTATTTAAGGATAAATGGAAATGACTTTGTTAAACAGTTGTTAACTTTCATGGAATATTCTGTTAAATATTTATGGAAAATTTGAAGCTTTATTAAGTATTGAGCATTAAAGCACAAATATATTTATCAATATCAAGCATGGAGAAATTGCAATATCTGCTCATCTTTAAATAATTCGATTTTGTTTTGATAAATTGATTAAAAAAAAGAGAGGTAGCCACTATGTAAATACAGTTATGTTCAGGTCCAAAAAGCACCATTGTAATGGAAGCAATGAACTAAAACTGATAGATTGCCACCTATATAATATATTATAGGGTTTTATGTAAGCTTTGCTATTTCTGATTGCTGTAACAGCTTTTAATATATATATATATATATATATATATATATATATATATATATATATATATATATATATATATATATATATATAAAAACTTTTTTTTCCCTAAACATTTTTATTTATTACCCATTAAGGTTTACTATAAATAGACATATTATAAGTGTAACATTCTTTGGGGTGATGTCAGCCACATTTCCTTCAGGTGTCATCATGTTTGGCTGGTCGATCACATATTTTAAATAAAATGTCATCATATTTGGCTGACATATCAGATATCAAATACCACAAAATCAAGACTAAAGTGAATGACAGTGCATGGGGAATGACTGAAAGGCAGGATAGGGATTAAATATTTTATGTCATTGTCCATGAAATTCTTTCCTCTATGTACAATATTTAGCTTCCTATTAAGACTTTTTCTAATGGGTGGTCTTTCTAAATTCAACAAACAGTAGTTCATGTAATTGAAAACACCAAATGTTATTTAATACAACATGCAATCTCTGCTCAGATGCGATCTACTTCTGATCCAGCATGCGTATTAAATTACCTCAGAGCTTTACAAATAGATGTGTCTTGATCTGTTTGTACACTGTGTGGGAAACTCATACTACAGCTGCCTGGAACGTATCTAGCTAAGAAATATTAAACTTAAAAAAAATCTTCTAAAGACAATAAAAATATTCAGTGATGAAAAATGTAAACAATAGATTAGCTGTCTGTATATGTTATAGACTGTACATCTATATTTATTTTAGATAGGTCGCCCATTTAACTTAAAAAAAGTCCAAAATATAAATGTAAATATCAATTAGAGTATTTACAAATACAAGTTAAACAACCATTAAATACAATTTAATAATAAAAATTGCACAATAACAAAACAATGTATTTACAAATAGGGCCCAATTTAATAAAGCCCGGACATACAAGATTTGCTTCCGTGTCTGCTTGTCCAGTGCCACCCCCTGCTCCCGCTAGTCCAATGCATGTGAGTAGGGACTGTCAATCACCCTGGCGCAACTTATTTGGGGTGATTTTAATCAGCCAGCTAAGAGCTGGTGTACAGGTTAGGAAGATGTGGTCTGATCCTGCAGCAAAGGCACTCCAAAGCTGCATACGCAGCTTGATAAATGGAACCTATAGGGGGTCAATTTATTAAAGTCTGGCGGACATGATACACTGTAGCGTGTCATGGCCGCCAGACATCGCTGAATGCGGACAGCATACGCTGTCCGTATTCAGCATTGCACAAGCATTTCTAGTAAACTGCTTGTGCAATACCGCCCCCTGCTGATTTGCGACCAATCAGCCACTAGCAGGGGGCATCAATCAGCCCGATTGTATAGGATCGGGCGGATTGCTGTACGCAGCCTCAGAGGTGAGTTAAGGAGCA
Organism: Bombina bombina; assembly: GCF_027579735.1. Taxonomy (NCBI): domain Eukaryota; kingdom Metazoa; phylum Chordata; class Amphibia; order Anura; family Bombinatoridae; genus Bombina; species Bombina bombina. The sequence goes on along the minus strand of NC_069502.1, from coordinate 651,489,859 downwards.
GTGATCTATAGATTGCTGCTTCTTAACTCCTGTTTCCTGGCGAGCGGGAAACAGGGTGAATTGGCCCAATTCAGTCAATAATAAATTGACTCCATAGTCTGAATTTCAAATGAGTATTAAATATATTTAAAAAAAATCAATTATATAACATTTAACACACTTCTTTTTTAGAGTAAACGGACATAGTTTGTCTAAACTCTGTATTATATCCTCCAATGTAGCCCAACTCTGAACCATTTCTAGTTATGCATGTTCATTTTGGTAATTAGTCCCCAAAAGCGTATGCAAGGCTAAAGGTGAGGACTTACCTGGTATTTATATATGGACAGAAGTATGCTTTCTTCTTTTATCTGTCTTGAAAATTATTGCCTGGCACTGAACACTACATTTGTCTTCTATCAGAGCCTGTAAATCATTTTCTAGCTCTGTTATTCCAAGACTTGTCCCATAAAGTAATATGTAGAATGCATATTTTTGTCTCCCAGATGTAAAATCACACACTTATCAATAATAAATCTCATTTCACATTCACTAGTCCATTATTCTAGCTCTTTCAAATCTTTGTGTAAAGGGAAAAATGGGTTTGATTCCATTTTATACCATTTTTGTCATTGAATCCAGAAAACAGACATTATTTTTTCTATTACCAGTGATTACAAACTTACAGAGTCAACACAGTTGATGTTGAAAATCACACAATGGTTGATCTCTATTGGCTTTCGGATTTAATGATACAAGAAGCTGATCTAAAAACAACGTAATCGATACACGAAAAAGAATTGAAACTGCTTGAGAAATGTTGAAAGCTTAAATTGTGCTATTTTCACGTTACATTACATCCCTATCAAATTTGTAGCCAATCAAAATACTTAAACAAAGTACCAAAATGCACAGCCTCCATTTTAGATGTGGAGAGATGAAGGCAAGAGAGCGAAAGACTGGCAGAGCATGCAAGTTGGAGATTTTGGACAGAAAAATTGATGGACACTGAAGGAAGGCAGGAGAGTCCGAGGGGGAGTAGTGCAGCTAGTGGCAGTGGTGTTCCATGTCCTTTGGATTCCAAAACATTAGGGAGGGACAGGTCACTAAAACTATAGTCATTCAAAATATGTAAGTATATTCAGAGAAAAAATAGACCTTTCACCTAGCATAAATCCATATATAAATAGAAAACATTCAGTCTACGTAAAAATAAGCTATTAGTTGAGATAATAAAGGGATAGAAAGACCAAAATGTAAATGTGCATGGGGAATTTAAATAGAATATTTTAAAAAAATATACTACTACCATTAGTAAAACCGATTCAAGTAAAAGTATTACTGTATTTCCATGGCATACATATATATGCTACTTGTGACTAGAGGACTGGGATTCAAACACCATGCCTGCTCAGGTGGTGGTATGCATTGCATCATTGAAGGCTTAAAGAAAATGTCTACTTGAATTTTTTTATTATTTAAAAAAATAGATATTCCCTTTATTACTAGACATGTGCATGGCAAAAAAATTTGGTTCGGTTCGGATCGATTCAGATTTTTTTTAATTTCAGTTCGGATCGTTTCGAATTCGGAAAAATTTGAATCAATTCGGTTCAGATTTGTTTCGGATTTATTCGGATTCGAATAAATTTGACTGGATTCGGTTCGGTTCGGAAATTCGGAATTTCGGTAAGTGTTTGGTGGGATGTGCTGTGTATTAGACTAGTATATGTACTGTATATTAGGTGTAACCCATACCAGAGTGATATAACCTAATGTACTGTACAATACTAGTGTAATCCATGGCCATCCGAATCTACCGAATAAATCCGAACGTAATTCGGATAGTTACCATAATTATAGTATTTAGTATCCTAATATTATTAGGTTTGACCGCCACTAGATTAGGATGTATCAGTAAAATAACATAAGCTTGTATTTTGAAACTATCATGATACTGCCTTCCATACCAGTGGTTGACTTTGCCCCAAAGTTGATTTATTTTAGGACAATAAAAAACCATATGTAGAATATCTGCATTTAGCAAATGACATTTTGGACAAAACTGTTGTATACAAGGAGAAAATGTAGACAGTTAAAATGTAGAGTTAAATATGTATTATGCAATAGTCTAGTATGTGATTCTTTCCAAGTAATTTATATATTCAGTTTCTCTAATAAAGAAAAACTGTAGTTGATATTGGCTATGTCGTAACAAGGAAAATATTGAAGCCAGAAAGTGACCAGGTTTTGAGAACACATTTGTCCCTGTTTCGCTAACATAATGTTATATAGAAGAGAGATTGTGAATTTGCCAGCTGCAAATTTTTTAATACATTCATTAATCTCAGACCACTGAAAATAAATGCCATGACCCCAATCTTGCGAATTAATATAATGACGTATTTGAAAATAAGCAAATAAGCTATGTCTGGGAAGTTCAAATAAGTTTATTATATAGTTAAAAAAAAGAATTTGTCCCGAGGTCGAAATAAGTTGATAAATATATTTGAGTCAATTTTGGGCCCATGTCCGATAAATTGAACCATAAATTCCAGGAATAAACTCTGGATTGCTTTGAATTGGTAAAAAGGCCGAAAGTCTATAATCTGTATACAAAATACCACAGACTTTTTTCATGCAGAATAGAATTTAAAGAGAAAGGGGATATAAGTATACTCTCCGTCTCTACAAAGGAGACTTTATTTGACTAAGTAAGCCAGCCTATGGCAACTTTGACTAACGTAATCAGATTATAGAGTTTAATATCCGGCAGAGCAAGTCCTGCAGCCTCCTGCACTTTCAGAGTGCGAACTCACACTGGGGGGCGTTCCTAGCACCATAGGTAGTCTTCCATGATCCAATTCCATCCTTGAAATCACATGATCACATTAACGATCATGTGATTTCATTTTTAAAGGAAGTGGTTACATAGGTACACTTTACCCCAGCATGAAGAGGTTAAAAGTCTGTAGTAACACTCAAGCACACACAAACAGAAACATTTGAAAGTACACAGAAACATTTACTCACTAACAGACACTCAGAAATACTCACACACTTAAAAAAAAATCAAACACAGAAATACTCCTGAGTCACACACACACACACACATTCTAAGACATAAAAACACTCAAATAGAAAGATTCAGATACACACACAGACACAAAAAAATGCAGACTAATAAACAAAAAGAAAATAGCTATATTGTATATATAGATGCACAATAATATGCCCTCATTAGATTTATAGCAAAAAAATGAAATACAATTTTGTTATTGTTTATTATTTTCTTCAAAAAATCCAGGAAGTGCCTATCATGCATCTGTACTATGCTTTACATTGTATCTATACTGCTTTTATATTCTGTTGGGAGTACTGGATCCATTTGGAATATTTCATCACATGCGTATAATTAAGTTGCTAAGCTTTATTAAATCATATTTTTACCATTAAGGAACACTGCAGCAATATTTGTCAGTGTCCTTAGGCAACACACTACTCCTTTTACTTCATAACACACAGCTGCCTAGGGATTCTGGGGAGAAGGAAAATCTGGTTATTTTTTTGTTTTTAGACTTCAGTGGAAAGACTGATTCTGGCTGAGGCATGTGATGTTTCATTATGGATTTTTAAAGGAGTATGATTTATTTCTTATGGAAATCGCATTGTGAGTAAAATAATCACTCTATTGGAATAAACTTAAAGCATTCTTTCTCTGGCAAAAATAATTGGAGTTGTATTAAATGGATGCTCCTCTCTTAAATAAAACTACTTTGTTTCACCATCACAACTGTGGCAGTCATTTTTATCAACCCCAGTGAACTATAGACCTTCAGAAATCATTTGTGCACAACCCTTCATTTCCTTTTATTCCCTGCATTAATTTAAATGGTTTTGCTGAAACATGTTAACATTTTTTAATGTGAAAAAGGAAAATTCTGTACATTTGTATGCTTAACAATTTTTTAGTTTATCACCCTTTAAGAGAAACCTATGTCTTTAGCTAATTTATTGTCTCCTTACCCATTAGCAAGGGACAGGATTTACTTTATTAACAAACAGATGTAAGTACATGTCATTTTCTGTTTTACAAATATTAAATAAATGTTATGATTAAAAAAAAGTATTGTTCCTACACAATCAGTTCAAATAGTAAATAAATATTGGATCATGTCCCTAAAGTATTTGTTAAAATACTATTAGTTATATAATAAAGGTAAATGGCTTTCTCTAAGATACGATGAAGAGATTGCTTAAAAAGATGACACATGGTATTTTTTAAATAATGCAGACATTTTTTTAATGCTGTCTGTAAACTCTGATTCCATACCACAATTTTCTGCCACTCAGAAATCAAAAGTATAAATATTGTGTTCAGTATAATTATATAACATTGTTTATGACACAAATGTTATAAACTGCAAATACAATCTGAGCATAAGAGGTTAAATGCTTGTAAAATTATTACTTTACCAGGGCTGTCCCTCCTTAGCAGCTTCACATGACAGCTATCACAGCAGCACATCCCAGTCTGCTAATCTGCCTAGTGGAGGGAGGAAGTGAAAGGCTGACAGCTCCTCCCTGTTAAAGCCACGGCTGCTGTTTGATGCTTGCAGAAGTTTGTAAAAAAGCACAGGCAGCCAGCAGCCAAAATAGAGCAAAGACTGCTTCCCGCTACATAGGGAACCGTATAAGTGGAACCCAGCCCTGCCCACACAGGACACTCAGTGCAGAGCGAGAGAGGCACTAAAATAATTACCTCCTCTCCTGCTGCTGATGCAGCAGACATTGTGCTCAAAACAAAAATTGCTGTGCACAATTTTAAGTGGAAAAGTAGTTACAGAACTATATTTCTGCCACCAAGATTTCCCTCTTCTATTAGTTCCTGCCTACAGCACAGATTGTCAGCGCTTCTCTTACTCTAGCACTGTCACTACCAACCCCCCCCCCCCCCAGGGACAGATATGAGAACTTTCTTACTTGGGGCTTTTTTCATATTGGCTTAACAATGAACTGTGACTCCTGACCTGACAGTGGGTGTGTGCTCCATACAACTCCTTCTAAGCTGTTGCACAATCGTGGGAGGCTGAGCTGGTTGCTGCCTCCCTCCCTGTATTTGCAGCTGAGGACAGAAAATGTTTTTTATTTTTATTTTACTTTAACATTATTTTCTTTTCATGACACGAGAGGCTCTGCCTCCCCTGACTGCATCTCCCTGGACATCACATCTTCTCTAATAGTTAATTATTCCTCCGCCCACTCTAACACAGATATAGCCAGTGTTCTAGATCAGCCAGCCTGTGGAAAGGTTAAAGAAAATGTTATGTCTAGTCAGCCTGCAGATGCTATAAACACTAACCTTTCTGTCAGCATCTACTGTTGATGTAATATTTACACTGATGCTAGATTTGATAAAAAAAATTGACATTACATGTTTAAACACATTACTCCATTTAAAATAGTTCCTTATAATAGACATTAAATAAGTACCCAGGTATACCTCACTTTACAGCGCTTCACTTTACATCACTTCAATAATACAGCGCTAATATGGAGCTGGAGTTCAACCGCCAAGGGATTTGAAACAGTACTGTACTCATCTTGAGATTGCGAGAATGGCGAATGGCACCATTTTGTTATGCGCCGCTTGATCTGTTTACAGCCTTGCAGTGCACTCCATGTCTCAGTGTCATAGTCTTGCAAATATTACTACTATTATACAGGTGAGGTACAGTTTTTATTAAATACTTATTTAATACTGTACTTTATCCGTGCTACTGTTAAACAAAACTTAGCACTATTATACGCCTAATATATGTTAATTCAAACATGTTTTTAAGTTTTTAAGCACACTGGCAAGTGTTTCACTTTAAAGCGGTTTTAACTTTACAGCAGGGCTCCGGTTCCTAACCCGCTGTATGAGCGAGGTATACCTGTGTGAGTTATTAATAAAAAAATCATAATAAATACTTTTTAAAACATATATCTTTATGAAGGCTTCATTTATTTATAGGTCATAAAAACCTATTATAAGTATAACTGGGTAAATTTAATTATCTATGTGCTGAATATACATACTTTTGTGTGAAGTAACAAAACATTTCCTAAAAGAGTTATGTAGGTGCTGAATAAAGTTAAAATAGTATAACTTCACATTTTTATTATATTTATTTCATAAGATAACTTATTTCATAAGATAACTTATTTTCTCATGCTTTGTAATATGTGAATATTGTAATTACAATTATGTCTAAAAGAGATTTTTTTTTCTCTTATCAATAAAAAAAGTTCTGTCATCATTTGTTAGTGTACAGAAGACATATGGTGTTATGACCATGTACATGTTGTTATAAGTATCTGATATCATTTTGAAGGAAGAGTGAAACTTTAGCAAATTTGGTACATGTGAATGTTTAAAATGATTAAAATAAACAACAAAATTAAAGAGAATGTGACAAGAATTGACATTCTTACATTGGTGCAATTATTTTACACTTGCAAACATTCAAACTACATTTGCCTTATTTGTGGAAGCCAATCATACCTTTTGAATGCAACTTACAAGAATAGGCACATTCATTATAGTTAAGAATTAGTTTATATATTGCACTGAGTATCATTTAAATATACATAAGTTAAGAAATGTAGGTTGCTTTTTGTTAAGAAGTCTGTAGTGTTCTTTTCTGTTATTGCTGTTATTGGAATAATATATTAAGCACTTCATATGTCATATGATATCCATGACAAAGGGGGCATATGAAGTAGCTTTCATATGCAGATTTATGTTATCTAAAATGAAAAATCTAAATGCTTACTATTCCTTTCACATATGTTATGTAATTGGTGCTCTTAGGCACTGGGACCCATGAGGCAATCATTTATATGGTACATATTATGGATATAGTTAAAATCAATCATCAAAGTGGAAGATATATACCTTGAAAGTACTCATATATGATGTTGTCTCAAACCTGGCTGCCACCGTAATCTCCTCAGATCCAGCAAGAGGTTCTGGCTCCTCATCCACAGATCTGTCCAGCAGAAATTTCCCCAAAAGGCTATCATGCTGCACCAGATTGAGGGCAGCAGCAGGCCACGATGAACTCACTTAACTTTTGGGTTGGCAACAGCAGAGGTTTTAATGCAGTGATCTAAACCCCTGAACCATGATTTCAGTACAATAAAGTGTACTCAATCCCCTTTTGCCACCTAACTTGGGCTTCATCATAGACTGTCTCCCCTGGACCAGGATAGTGGGTGATGGATTTGTGCAGCCAGGCCCTGCACCTATATGCTGCATGACCTAGGGGGAAGGGAGAAGCAGTATTATTACATATAAGAGAGGGGCAGTGAAGTGATTTGTTGTGCATCGACAGACAGTCCAAAAACTTAAATTTGTATGCAAAGGCCATTGTTTGAATCCTGTTTGTGAGCATTAGACCATGTGCATGTAAGTTGTGGAAGGTCTGATAGAAAAGTGTTGGTCCGCATGCATGTAATATAGAATTCAGAGGATGGCTGCAGGTTACATATGAGGTTGTGATGAAGCCAAAACATTGAAGGCATGTGTGCAAGAAGTGAAGATCTGTGTGTAGATCAGGTGTTAGCATGCAGCGATATGTGATGATTTCTTGTTAAAAAGAAATAACAGGCCTGATTTATGATTTGACTTACCCAGAAACATCCATCAGGAAACTCTCCATTTTCAAATCTGTCAATGAAGCCTAAATGACATAGGATATACGAGTCATGAGTGCTCCTGCGAATGGTGCGTTACAGGTTGTATACACATGGAATGGTCACAAACGACTTGCACATTGATAAAGTGAAATTGTTTGCAGTTTCCGTATTTGGCCTTTTGAACTTGGGGTGGCCTGAGTGCCACACGGGTACAATCACTGGCATGTAGGACATTGCGCAATCTTCCCATTCTCTCCTGCTCTCTGGCCTGGTTAAGAGCTCTCTCCAAGCACCAGGTCTCCCATTATCTCTCTCCTGATCAGCAGCTCTCACCAAATGACCAGACCGTTCACCTCATTCTGCTTGTCCAGCCTTTTTATCCTCTCCTGAAATTCTTCTCTCTCTCTCTCTCTCTCTCTCTCTCTGCATTGTCAACTCTCTACATACAAACTCTTAATGCACACTCATTGATTAGTTGTTTTTATATCAGTAGTTTATTTTTTTAACTTTAAAATTATTTTTTACTCTCAATTCCAGATATATAAACATTATCTTTATTTGTATTGATTTTGCATTAGTCAATATAGTATAGTACAGTTTATTTCTTATTTTAACATTAAATTGCATTTGATGACAAATGATCATAAATAGAGGCCAAGAGCGAGAAACTCGTGATACCCTTTGAGAAAGCCGTGCTAGACAGCGAAACATGTTAGAGACTTGGTGAGGAGTCATTGGGAATTCTTGTATTTTAATAGCCATGCTGTCTTTTTCTAGCTATTTTCCGTAAACACAAATATTTTGAATATCTTAGTACACTATCAGTAACGCTGGGAGTTAAGTTATAATATGGGAAGCCTGTGAGAGAGCTCAATGGGAAATTTACCCAGTAGCACTAACATTAATAGAGCATATAGAAATAATGCTGATATTGTTTGATCTAAAAGGACTGTATCTTACTATCTAATAATAGTGGAAAGATTTGATTCTGATACATGACACATAATCCATTAAAAACATCTCAGTTATGATACTAAATATTATGAGCTTAAAATCGTGACCACAATTTTATCTAAAAAAGGTAACGCTCAACCTGTTATGTAAAGCTCAACATACATTTCACGTAAGCTGGAAAATCAAACTGACAGCCTTATATGGGGGGATGTTAACGTTCAACCTTATTGTGCTCCAAACTATGGAACATCCAACCTACTTAATAAAGCAATAATAGTCTAGAAAAATCGTTAAAAGTATTGTTACAATTACACCGACGCATACTGCTGTTATATATTATTAGACTTCCAAGTGAGATATAGTACACAGTTAACACCTAAGCAAAACATACAGCTAACCTCCAAGCATAGATCATTTGCTTGTAACACACATTTATAAAGTATGACAAAATTATCCGGAATCATGAACAGTGCAACATTGTAATCACTAAGTAACACAGTGAGGCCTAGTTATCAACGTGTCTACTTACCTGCCTTCGCCGGCCAATACGCCCGCCTAAGCTCGCCTACAATCGCTGCCGCAGACCTGAATAATCTCGCCAAACTTATCAAAAAAGCTGTCAAAAAGCCATGCACCAAGTACGGGGCGATGAGCAGCGGACTGTGATAGTTATCACTCATCCGATCTCGCTGCTCTTCGGCTTTTCTACAGCTTTATTGATAAGCTGTCACTAAGCACCCACACTAAACTACACTGTTCTACCCTCTATACCGGCGCCCCCGGAGCCCGCAACTAAATACATTTATTAATCCCTAAACCGCCGCTCCTAGACCCTGCCGCAACTATAATAAATGTATTAACCCCTAAACTGCCGCTCCCGGAGCCCACCGCCACCTACATTATACCTAGTAACCCCTATCCTGATCGGAACAGCCAATAGAATGCAAGCTCAATCTGATTGGCTGATTGGATCAGCCAATCGGAATGAACTTCAATCTGATTCGCTGATTCAATCAGCCAATCAGATTTTTCCTACCTTAATTCCGATTGGCTGATAGAATCCTATCAGCCAATCGGAATTCGAGGGACGCCATCTTGGATGACGTCATTTAAAGGAACCGTCATTCGTCGGGAAGTCGTCGGTAGAAGAAGATGGCTCCGCGTCGGCTCGTCTGAAAATGGCTCCACTCCGGATGCATGAATATTGAAGACGCCGCCTGGATGATGACTTCAATCGGATGGAAGACTTCTTCAGCGCCCCTTGGATGATGACTTCAATCGGATGGAAGACTTCTTCAGCGCCCCTTGGATGATGACTTCAATCGGATGGAAGACTTCTTCAGTGGCCCTTGGATGATGACTTCGGCCGCTGCGGATGTCCTCTTCTGTTCCATCGGTGATCGGCTCGCTGAAGACGGCTAAAGGTAGGATGATCTTCAGGGGGGTAGTGTTAGGTTTATTTAAGGGGGGGTTTGGGTTAGAGTAGGGGTGTGTGGGTGGTGGGTTTTAATGTTGGGGGGGTTGTATTTTTTTTTTACAGGCAAAAGAGCTGAATACTTTGGGGCATGCCCCGCAAAAGGCCCTTTTAAGGGCTGGTAAGGTAATAGAACTGTTAACTTTCGTAATTTAGAATAGGGTAGGGCATTTTTTTATTTTGGGGGGCTTTGTTATTTTATTAGGGGGCTTAGATTAGGTGTAAGTAGCTTAAAATTGTTGTAATATTTTTTTATTTTTTGTACTTTAGTTAGTTTATTTAATTGTAGTTATTTTTAGCTAATTTATTTAATTAATTTAATGATAGTGTAGTGTTAGGTTTAATTGTAACTTAGGTTAGGATTTATTTTACAGGTAATTTTGTATTTCTTTTTGCTAGGTAGTTATTAAATAGTTAATAACTATTTAATAACTATTCTAACTAGCTAAAATAAATACAAAGTTACCTGGAAAATAAATATAAATCCTAAAATAGCTACAATGTAATTATTAATTACATTGTAGCTATCTTAGGGTTTATTTTACAGGTAATGTAGCGAATGTATTTAATTGTAGTGTAGTGTTAGGTGTAATTGTAACTTAGGTTAGTTTTTATTTTACAAGTTGATTTGTCTTTATTTTAACTAGATAGCTATTAAATAGTTAATAACTATTTAATAGCTATTGTACCTAGTTAAAATAAATTAAAATTTGCCTGTAAAATAAAAATAAATCCTAAAATAGCTACAATATAATTATTAGTTATATTGTAGCTATATTAGGGTTTATTTTATAGGTAAGTATTTAGTTTTAAATAGGATTAATTTAGTTAATAACAATAATATTTATTTAGATGTATTTAATTAATATTTAAGTTAGGGGGGTGTTAAGGTTAGACTTAGGTTTAGGGGTTAATAATTTTATTATAGTGGCGACTGTGTAGGGGGGCAGGATAGGGGTTAATAAATTTATTATAGGTGGCGACGGTGTAGGGGGGGGCAGATTAGGGGTTATTAAGTTTAATATAGGTGGTGGGAGGGTCCGGGAGCGGCGGTTTAGGGGTTAAACAATTTATTTATTTGCGGCGGGATCCGGGATCAGCAGGATAGGGGTAAATAAATTTATTATAGGTGGCGGCGGTATGGGGGGGCAGGATAGGGGTTACTAGGTATAATGTAGGTGGCGGTGGGCTCCGGGAGCGACAGTTTAGGGGTTAATACATTTATTATAGTTGCAGCGGGGTCTAGGAGCGGCGGTTTAGGGGTTAATAAGTTTATTAGAGTGGCGGTGGGCTCCGGGAGTGGCGGTTTAGGGGGTAATAACTTTATTTAGATGCGGCAGTGTAGGGGGGGACAGATTAGGGGTGTTTAGACTCAGGGTACATGTTAGAGTGTTAGGTGTAGACAGCTCCCATAGGAATCAATGGGATATCGGGCAGCAGCGAACATGAACTTTTGCTTTGGTCAGACTCCCATTGATTGGATTGAAAACCAGGTATGCTGGGCCGGAAATGTGCTGAGTGTATCTGCTAGTCATTTGATAACTAGCAAAAGTAATCAGATTGTGCCGAACTTGTGTGCGGAACATCTGGAGTGACGTAAGAATCGATCTGTGTCGGACTGAGTCCGGTGGATCAAAGCTTATGTCACAAAATTCTACTTTTGCCGGGCAGCAGGGCTTGATAACTAAGCGAATCAGCCTCGCCACAAATACGCTGCGGAATTCCAGCGTATTTGAGGTTGACGGCTTGATAACTAGGGGCCAGTGCCTTCATTTAATAACTTGTCTCTTCTCGGTTACAAGTGCACTTTACAAACTCCAATGTTGATTACGCAACTATAACGCTTAAATACAATATATACCACTCTATAATGACTATTAGTTGAATCAGTCACTAAAACAAAAGGCTGAATTATACTTCACTGCAAATCTAATAAAAGAGGCAGTAAAATGCAGTAAAAAACAGCAAAATTGCAAAATATTGTTCATGCTTCCTATACAGGGAGTGCAGAATTATTAGGCAAATGAGTATTTTGACCACATCATCCTCTTTATGCATGTTGTCTTACTCCAAGCTGTATAGGCTCAAAAGCCTACTACCAATTAAGCATATTAGGTGATGTGCATCTCTGTAATGAGAAGGGGTGTGGTCTAATGACATCAACACCCTATATCAGGTGTGCATAATTATTAGGCAACTTCCTTTCCTTTGGCAAAATGGGTCAAAAGAAGAACTTGACAGGCTCAGAAAAGTCAAAAATAGTGAGATATCTTGCAGAGAAATGCAGCACTCTTAAAATTGCAAAGCTTCTGAAGCGTGATCATCGAACAATCAAGCGTTTCATTCAAAATAGTCAACAGGGTCGCAAGAAGCGTGTGGAAAAACCAAGGCGCAAAATAACTGCCCATGAACTGAGAAAAGTCAAGCGTGCAGCTGCCAAGATGCCACTTGCCACCAGTTTGGCCATATTTCAGAGCTGCAACATCACTGGAGTGCCCAAAAGCACAAGGTGTGCAATACTCAGAGACATGGCCAAGGTAAGAAAGGCTGAAAGACGACCACCACTGAACAAGACACACAAGCTGAAACATCAAGACTGGGCCAAGAAATATCTCAAGACTGATTTTTCTAAGGTTTTATGGACTGATGAAATGAGAGTGAGTCTTGATGGGCCAGATGGATGGGCCCGTGGCTGGATTGGTAAAGGGCAGAGAGCTCCAGTCCGACTCAGACGCCAGCAAGGTGGAGGTGGAGTACTGGTTTGGGCTGGTATCATCAAAGATGAGCTTGTGGGGCCTTTTCGGGTTGAGGATGGAGTCAAGCTCAACTCCCAGTCCTACTGCCAGTTTCTGGAAGACACCTTCTTCAAGCAGTGGTACAGGAAGAAGTCTGCATCCTTCAAGAAAAACACGATTTTCATGCAGGACAATGCTCCATCACACGCGTCCAAGTACTCCACAGCGTGGCTGGCAAGAAAGGGTATAAAAGAAGAAAATCTAATGACATGGCCTCCTTGTTCACCTGATCTGAACCCCATTGAGAACCTGTGGTCCATCATCAAATGTGAGATTTACAAGGAGGGAAAACAGTACACCTCTCTGAACAGTGTCTGGGAGGCTGTGGTTGCTGCTGCACGCAATGTTGATGGTGAACAGATCAAAACACTGACAGAATCCATGGATGGCAGGCTTTTGAGTGTCCTTGCAAAGAAAGGTGGCTATATTGGTCACTGATTTGTTTTTGTTTTGTTTTTGAATGTCAGAAATGTATATTTGTGAATGTTGAGATGTTATATTGGTTTCACTGGTAAAAATAAATAATTGAAATGGGTATATATTTGTTTTTTGTTAAGTTGCCTAATAATTATGCACAGTAATAGTCACCTGCACACACAGATATCCCCCTAAAATAGCTAAAACTAAAAACAAACTAAAAACTACTTCCAAAAATATTCAGCTTTGATATTAATTAGTTTTTTGGGTTCATTGAGAACATGGTTGTTGTTCAATAATAAAATTAATCCTCAAAAATACAACTTGCCTAATAATTCTGCACTCCCTGTATACTGTTAAAAATTGCATTTTGAGGAGATCAACACTATAATACAAGATAGTCTAGCAAATCTCCAGTGGGGTTAAACACATAGTTAAAATCCCAAACTGAGAATTACTGTCTGAAACAAGCTATCAAGTGAGAGAATCTACCCTCAATTACAAACAGCTTATTTTTGTCACCCCTCAGAAACACCAAATATTAACAAATTGCATCACTCGGAGGAGATCAATACTGTATTAGAAACATAGCTTAGTAGACTTCAAAGTGGGGCCAAATAGATAGTTAAATCTGAGGCTGAGAATATCTGTTTTAAACAAAATATATCAAGTGGGACAAATTATCCTTAATCACAAACATTTTATTTTGTACCACCATTTAGAAATCCTATATCCTCTCTGATAATTTAACAAAACAGATATATAAAAGATGATACAAAAAACAAATACATTTTAAGAACTGTTTGAGTCTGATATATACTCAAAATAGTGGTATTGCTCTATAAAACAAGCTAAAAAATTACATTAGCACCAAAAGATACTACATCTTCTGTGTCATTTTTCCACAAGAATTCACTTACTCGAGTCTCATCACATATTTAAAGATATATGGCTAGATTTAGAGTTTGGCGTCAGCTGTCAAAAGCGACGTTAAGGGGTCCTAACGCTGCTTTTTACCGCCCACTAGTATTTAGAGTCAGGCAGGAAAGGGTCTACCGCTCACTTTCTTTCCACGACTCCAGGCTACCGCAGATCCCCTTACGTCAATTGCGTAACCTATCTTTTCAATGGGATTTGCCTAACGCTGGTATTTGGAGTCTTGGAAGAAGTGAGCAGTAGAGCCTCTACCGACAAGACTCCTACCGCCAAAAAAAGTCAGTAGTTAAGAGCTTTATGGGCTAACGCCGGAACATAAAGCTCTTAACTACTGTGCTATAAAGTACACTAACACCCATAAACTACCTATGAACCCCTAAACCCACATCAAAAAACCTATAATTAATTTTTTAACCCCTAATCTGCCGCTCCGGACACCGCTGCAACCAACATTATCCCTATGAACCCCTAATCTGCTGGCCCTAACATCGCCGACACCTATATTATATTTATTACCCCCTAATCTGCCCCCCCAACGTCGACGCCACCTACCTACACTTATTAACCCCTAATCTGCCGACCGGACATTGCCGCCACTATAATAAATGTATTAACCCCTAAACCACCGCATTCCTGCCTTGCAAACACTAATAAATTGTATTAACCCCTAATCTGCCCTCCCTAACATCGCCGCCAACTACCTACAATTATTAACCCCTAATCTGCCACCCCCAACGTCGCCGCTACTATAATAAAGTTATTAACCCCTAAACCTAAGTCTAACCCTAACCCTAACACCCCCCTAAGTTAAATATAATTTAAAATAATCTAAATAAATGTACTATCATTAAATAAATTATTCCTATTTAAAACTAAATACTTACCTATAAAATAAACCCTAATATAGCTACAATATAACTATTAGTTACATTGTAGCTATTTTAGGATTTATATTTATTTTACAGGCAACTTTGTATTTATTTTAACTAGGTACAATAGCTATTAAATAGTTATTAACTATTTAATAGCTACCTAGTTAAAATAATTACAAAATTACCTGTAAAATAAATCCTAACCTAAGTTACAAATACACCTAACACTACACTATCAATAAATTAATTAAATAAATTAACTACAATTAGCTAAACTAAAATACAATTAAATAAACTAATCTATAATACAAAAAAAACAAACACTAAATTACAGAAAATAAAAAAATACAAGAAGTTTAAACTAATTACACCTAATCTAAACCCCCTAATAAAATAAAAAAGCCCCCAAAATAATAAAATGCCCTACCCTATTCTAAATTACAAAGTAATCAGCTCTTTTACCAGCCCTTAAAAGGGCTTTTTGTGGTGCATTGCCCCAAAGTAATCAGCTCTTTTACCTGTAAAAAAAATACAACCCCCCCAACATTAAAACCCACCACCCACATACCCCACTCTAACCCACCCAAACCCCCCTTAAATAAACAATAACCCCCTGAAGATCTCCCTACCTTGAGTCGTCTTCACCCAGCCGAGCCGAATTCTTCATCCAAGCGGAGCAAGAAGATGTCCTCCATCCGGTAGAAGTATTCATCCAAGTGGCGTCTTCTATCTTCATCCATCCGGAGCGGAGCGGAGCGGAGCCATCTTCCATCCAGCCGACGCAGAGCCATCCTCTTCAACCAAAGGACTAACGACGAATGAAAGTTCCTTTAAGGGACGTCATCCAATCAGCCAATCGGATTGACCTCGCATTCTATTGGCTGTTCAAATCAGCCAATAGAATGCAAGGTCAATCCGATTGGCTGAGTGGATCAGCCAATCGGATTGAACTTCAATCTGATTGGCTGATTGAATCAGCCAATCAGATTTTTCTTACCTTAATTCCGATTGGCTGATAGAATCCTATCAGCCAATCGGAATTCGAGGGAGGCCATCTTGGATTTTTTTTATTTGTAAACATTATTGTTTTAAACAAATTGTATTTAGAAAAATCTTTGGAACCCCCTGTGAACAACAGAGTTAGATACATTTGTACTGGGCTTTAATCTTAGCACTATCAAAGCTCTGATCTGTGTGAGTACAAGACCAAGACATTGTATGTTCTAACAATTTTACACTTTGGAAGTTTCTCTTTTTTCTCTTTGAGATTATGTTGAGGAATTATATGGACATACATAAAAAAAATCACAGTGCACGGTGTAAAAGTAAAAGAAATAGATCCAAACCAATGTGGCTCAATAAAAAAAAATAACTTAAGAAAATAAGAAACAGATATAGGGCATTTGAATTACTCAAATATAGCAAAAAAGGCTACCAAATTAGATAAAATAAAACTAAAAAATGATTTGCAAAAGACCACAAGACAAATCCTTAGTGTTTTTGTTTAAAAAATATAAATGGCAAAAAATAAAATCTAAGAAGTAAAGTACTGGATCACTAATATGGGAGAATGATGAGGTTATCAACAGTAGACAGCAAGAAGATGAGGTGCTAAATTAATTATTTTCTTCTGTATCCACTAAATAGGCACCAGTGTATGGGACATTGCAGGAAAACAGGACTTCCATGCCCTTACCAACAACTTGACTGATTTCAGAAGATATCTAGAAGAAACTTGATACTATATAAGTAAATAAAACTCCACATCAAGATATAAGACATCCAAAAATCCCAAAGGAACTTAGTTCTCTCAATTATATAACAGCCATGAGTTTATTCAGGAAAAACAGGTCATACCATGCTCAAGTTAGACAAAAGTAATAACTGAGGTTAATCGAGGAATAGTATTTGGTCACTGTTATTTTAAAACATTTTATAAATTGACCAGAAGGCTCAGATAGCAAAATTTCTATATTTGCAGATGATACTAAGCCATAAAAGTTAACTAGGTGAGAGCAGAATTTAATTTTAGTAAAATGGGATAAGGCTTAGATATTAATCTGATGGGGGCATCCATACTTATGTTCCCTTTAATATACTTACTGCCTTCTCCCTCTCTGCTAGGTGTGTTTCCTAGGAGCATACACATGTGATCACCTGCAATGTATACTTTCAGATGGTGAGTATGTGCAGGTGCATCTTTAACCTCTACACTTTGGATAATAACTGAGCAGAAGCTCAGTGCTTGTTGTCTGTTCCATTTAGCTTTAAAGCTGCTTGTTTGTTGGGTTCATTTAAAGCCAAATCTGCATATCTGTGTGCAAATCCTATGTACCTGATGCCAAAGTTTAGTGTTTACTCAATCCTTGCATAAAACCTCATACACAGCAACAGTTTAATCCTGTTAAATTTAGCTAATAATTTGCACATTAACACTAGTATTAGTTCATAGCTCAAATTAACCATTGCAGCTCATGCAAAAGTAATTAGCTAATATCTGGGTAATTAAACATACTAATAGTTAGCACCCTAACCTCAACTGCACCCATGAATTATAGTAGATACTTAGGACATTTTCTTAATATAAAAACAGAATATGTAATATCACCAAGTACACTGAGCTATGTTCAATTTATTATTATCGGTTATTTGTAGAGCGCCAACAGATTCTGCAGCGCTAGTACCCAGTTTTCTATTTGTTTAATTTTAAGGTACATTATAACCTATACTGACTGATGGGCTGCACTGTATTGTACCACATAAGTCCTAAGAAGTCTAGTTGAGACACTTTTGACATCATTTATCAAACAGATGACAGGCAATGTTCCAAGACATGTAACCTGTCCATCCATATTTGGAACTACTGAAGCGGCTTTCTTCACATGCTTTCTGGGAGGAATTGGGGACCCTTCAATTTCAGTTGGACACACCCCTTTTCTTTGAATATCTGGACAGACCGTTGGGCTGCGAGGCTGACGAGGCCAGCGAGGCAGTTTCTCGATGGTCTGTCGATGCTTTGAATATCAGGGCCATTGGGTGAGCCAATAACATGAGTCATATATGTGCAGCCACCAATCAGCAGCTCCTAAGCCTACCTAGGTATACTTTTTAACAATGGATACCAAGAATAAACAAATTAGATAATAGAGGTAAATTAAAGTATAAAGCAGAATCATATCAATCCCTTGTTAGGTACAGCAGTAACATACATGTTTCAATACAATACACACTTACATTTCTCACACAATCTCTTGTTGAAGCATTTGTTTCTATCTTTTCTAATTCATCTTTGTATGTAGCCTCTAGTTTCCATAATGCATATAAATTGTTCATAGTTAATTGATATAAACAGATGGTCAGTTAGATAGATAGATAGATAGATAGATAGATAGATTCACTGACACAATTCAACTTATGTAGAGCATAAGGCCAATAGAGTTCAGTTTAGTTCAGTTTAGTTGAATGTACTTTTCCTCAGTTGCTCTCTCTGAATATAAAACAAGTTATTAGTGTGTTACATTTTTGCTATGCTATTTGGTTTTGTTTAATGTACAGATTTTGAAACAAAAGTCATAAAGTCTGAACTCCAATATTATTTTACCAATCAAAATACAATACATTTATTTCATTAAATAGAATTTAGAATCTAAGAATAATCCAGACTGACAGCTTGTCTTTCTTTTTTTTTTTTAAATGGTATTTATTGTTCTTGAAGTCGTCACTTTTCTAAAGCATAATTTGCTTCAAAACAAATACAGCCTTAAGTAATTATCTATTGAGTTATATAGAAAGAAAAAAAATGACATGCATTTAACTTGCACCTAAATATTGTTATCCACAAATGAATATGTGAACGTTATTCATATGGTTTACATTTCACATAAAAAAAAAATGCAGTTTTGAAAGTCTTTAAACAATTTACAATTCTCAAAGATTATTTTTACAGTTTCAATTTATCAAACACCGGCAGCGCAAAGAGAAATACTCACATCCTATTGTAGAAAGAAGCGATAAAAACATCCCTTTCTCCTAGGATTACAATCTGCATGTCAACAGTTAATTCTATTGTAGTAGAAACATCTTATCATTATTTTTTTTAAACTTTTGATATTAAAGTCTATGTGCTAACAGAAACCACAAACATTTTATTGATAACCTCAAGGACCTCACCTCCATCTTCTCTAAGATGTCTAATAATTTCTTGACTGTTGAGGAATGTATCATTTTCCAATACTGCAAAAGCTGACTGTGTGTTAAGTTGGAGTTTTATTCACAAATATTGAGGGAGATTACAAGTTGTGCGGTATAGCTTTGCCGCTAAAAAATGGCCTTAGAGTGCGGAATGGTCCGCTCACCGGTACTACAAGTCGCGCGTTATGGCTTTAATGTGGTCGTTATGGCCTATACCGCAACGATCCATTCTGCAATCAAAGACCAGTAGTTATAGATTTTGCAAAACAAAAAAGTTTCACACAACTCATAAAAAATATGTTACAAAGTACACTAACACCTATAAACTACCTATTAACTCCTAAACCACCACCCTCCACATCGTAAATACTATAATACAATTATTAACCACTAATCCGCCACCCACCCACATTGCGACTACCTAAAACAAAGTATTTACCCCAATCCGCCGCCCCCCGCATTGCTAACACTAAATAAAGCTATTAACCTCTAAACCGCTGTCCCCCCACATCACCAACACTAAATAAAGTAAAGAACTGTTAAACTTGGTGCAATACCCTACAAAAGGCCCTTTTAAGGGCTTCTGGTAGTTTAGTGTTAGAATAGGGTTGTTTTTTTTGGGGTGGCTTTTTTGTTTTTATAGGGGTATTAGATTAGGTTTAATTTTTTTTATTTTGGATAATTTCATTTATTATTTTCTGTAATATTAGATTTTTTTATTTTTTGTAATTTTAGAGTTTGTTATTTTGTGTAATGTTAGGTTTAGTTATTTTGTTTAATTTTAGATTTTGTTAATTATTGTAATGTAATGTAATTAAATTTTGTAATTTAGGTTTTTTAGTTTTGGTATCTTTTATTTTTTTTAAATAGTAAATAGGTTTTATTTATTTCACATGTAAGTTTATTTATTTTAAAGTTGATATATTGTAACTAATTTTAGTTTGTTGTGATGTGGGGGGTCAGCAGTTTAGAGGTAATAGGTTTATTTAGTGTTGGCGATGTGGTTGGCCGGTGGTTTAGGGGTTAATAGGATTATTTTAGTAGTAGCGATGTTTATTTAGCATTGTTTATTGTTTATTGTTTATTTAGCATTGGTGATGTGGGGGGACGGTGGTCTAGAGGTTATTAGACATGGGGTTTATGTAAGGGTGTTAGGTTTTTAAACTTCAAAGGGGAATGCGTTAAAAGAGTTTTTGGTATATTAGTTTGCTATATACTTTTCTATAGCATTTTAAGGTATATTTGAAAGCACTATTGCAAGTGCTAATAGTTCATTCCATGTTTCCCAAAGTGTTAAAAGAGTGTGCCGCAGCACTGCTAAACTATGAACATTGCTAATGATTTGCTCTTTCCATTATATTTATGCCTGTTTATAACCAACAATTTATACTACCATAACGAGCAACAATACCTAAAATGCTTAGTCAACTGCTCTTGATTTGTAATCTAGCTTTAAGAGTATAGGATTGGCTGTAACAGGGTTACATTTCTTGAGTAATCTTGAATGTATCCTTTGTTGTTTTAAGATTATCTGATAATTTCTAGATTCAATGCAGGTTTTGTATGGATTTTTGAGTCAGTTTCTCTCCCTTTGGTTTGTCTATTTTCTATATAGACCAAATAAAAATATTTAGTATTTTCTTCTTTTCCTTGGTCACCGTTGATCACCCTACCCTATTAAATTTTAGGGCTTCAATGTTTTCCTTTTTTGATTTGATTTGATTTTTTTTGCCAGTTATATGCTTGAAAAAACCTATTGCCTTTTTTCATTTTATATTTAGCTAATCTATTTGAATGTGTTTCTACATTGCTTATACTTAGGAGGATGAATTAGTACCATACTCAATGATTCCTTAAAATGTTGTATTCTTGTTTCTTATTTTCCTCAATAGGTTTTTACTGAGCACATTTATTTAGATGTATTTATTTTACTTTTATCTTTACATGGGATTTTTGGAGATGTGTATTTGCTCAATAATTTAAATGTTTTCCATTTATCTATTGTATCATTATTTAAGAAAAGCATTCAGCCAATTGAATTTTTAATAAATCAATTAAGTTTTTTTTAAAATTAAATTAAACATTTTGGTTGGATTATTTTAACAATGTAATTAAATTATGATAATCATTTCCTTGCTCTTACCATTTAAAATTAGCAAGGAAGATATTTGATTCAAACTATAGACCTTATATTTAAATAGGATATGTATGCATATATAAGATAATTTTCCATTAGATCAAACTGAATTGCCCAAATGCTACATAAAAAATATATAAACGGTATGTTGTGCTTCTCTAAATCATTTTATTTCCCGTGTACAGTGTTCAGTGAAACATGTTTACCCATTCCATAAAAAATGAAAAAGTAAATCTGTTCACTATTGCTGCACAGAGTGGAGTACACTTGAGTGGTTTATGTCACTAGCTGTCAATATAATATTTGCTAGTAAACTATTGCCTTAGGCCTAGTTTACATTAAGGTGGTAATGTTTGGAAACTGATGGTAACAAAAATTCTCTATAGACTTTAATGGAGATAAAAGTTTTTACCACCAGTTTTTAAACTTTACCACCTCAATGGAAACTATTCCTTTGTTTTTCCCATGTGGCAAGGATGCTCTACTTTTTATTGTGTACACATGCTCATTTAAATTGCATATTCAATTTCATTTTAATAAGTTTAATAAACAATAATAAAAAAAATAATAATAATAAATAATTAAAAAAAAACTCCTGCACTGTCCTATACCCAAATTACCATCCAATGTGAAAAATATGATTTCAATCTCAACAATTGTGAGAGCCTGGCAAAAAATCAATATAGGAATAGGTATTACTCCATTTGCTTCATCGTACCTACCCATTATAGGGAACTCTGAATTTATACCAGGCTTAGGTTCGACAATTTTTTATGAATGGAGAAATAATGGCCTACAATATATTATACAAATGCTAGAAACAACCACGTTACATATGAAACCTTTTCACGAATTAGTAGATGAATATCAAATCTCTAGATCAGATTTCTTTGCATACCTGCAAGTAAGACATTATATCCAGTCGCTAAAGATCAATTTTGGTTTAGAATGGTTCTCCACTCAAAGAGATTTGTGCATCAAAAGTTATAGAAGGGGTAATTTTTCTATTTCTAAATTCTATACACTTTTAAATACCAATATAGGACTCAAACAACTTGATCTTCTTACTCAAAAATGGAAAATAGTTTTTCCAGAGATAGCTATTAAAGATATCCAATTAAGTTTTAATTTAGCCAAAAAAACAAAAACCTCTAATACATGTAAAGAGTCGCAAACAAAACTAGTCAATATGACATATATTACGCCCCTCAGAATTTCCAATTGGTAAAAGACTGATCATTTGTGTTCCAGATGTAGTTTTAAACAGGCAGACCTGATACATTTTTTTTGGGAGTGCCCAAAATTATACCAAAATTGCAAAAAACGTAATTTCTGGCTTAATAAATTTTTAGATCGAAAGGTTACTTTAAAGCCCCAACATATTTTTTTTTCCGTTAAACTGAACAAGATGATGGATAATATTCCCCTGTTGAATACTGCCATTATAATAGGTCATATTCTCATAATTGAAAATTGGAAAGCTAGAAATGCTCTGAATTTTACACAGTTTATTAAAAGAATTGAAACACAAGTGATAATAGAACAAATTAATTTAGTAAGTCTGGATGATAAATATCTAGAACAATTTTTTCGCAAATGGCTAAAGGTCATCTGTGCAATGCCTAAGGAAAAACAGATGCAAATGATTCGATACTTTTGCCAATCCGCTTATTTTCAGTTGGGTATATTGAGTGGCAGATTCCCAACAGTATGGTCTATCTAACCTTTGCCTTGGGTGTGTGGTTTTTTTTTCTTCTCCTCCCCCTTTCCCCCATTTAAAATAGAAACCTATCAAATGATAGGGGATCTATGAAACTAATCCCCCAACAAGACACCAAATATTGGTGGTCTATAAGATACTTAAAGGGCCATTATACGCTCATTTTTTCTTTGCATAAATGTTTTGTAGATGATCTATTTATAAAGCCCATAAAGTTTGTTTTTTTAAACAATGTATAATTTTGCTTATTTTTAAAGAACATTGCTCTGATTTTCAGACTCCTAACCAAGCCCCAAAATTTTATTTGAATACCGTCAGCTATCTTCTCCAGCTTGCTCCTGTTTGTGTAAAGGGTCTTTTCATATGCAAAATAAGGGGGAGGGGGGGCAGTATCTTATTTCCCACTTGCAGTGGGCTTTCCAACTGCTTTTTCAACAGAGCTAAACTGAAAGCTTCTAAGTAAGTTTTTAAACCATTTTATACTGGATCTTTATATCAGTATCTGTGCATCTTATCCTTTATAGTAGAGTCTATTACATGCAGTTATATGAAAATGAGTGTATACTGTCCCTTTAACCCTACAAACTATTAGGCTATGTTTGGTGACTATACATTTATTTATTTTTCTCTTGGAATGTGTTTTTTTTTTTTTTTTTTGGAATGTACATAGTATGTAGATTCTATCGAAAGCTAAAAATATTTTTGTAAAGAATTATATGATTCTGATTAGCAAAGGGTAGTATAACATTATGTAACTTTGGATTTAAAAAATAATTTTTGTAGTAAGGGCTTTCTACATAAATATCGCCATACCATAAATGGTCTGGCAACTGTTAGGATATGAGGAGTGGCGAATAAATGTTTTGAAGCTTATAATGAGCTATACCTAACATTTTATTTTCTCTTCTTGAAATTCCTGTCTGCACATTTAAACGCGCTCCCACCCCGCCCCCTAGAAAAGTTGCGGGGTAAACAAAAATATATTTTTTGTAATGTAAAAATAAAAAAAATAAAAATGCTTAGTGCTGCCTGCAGTGGTGGCAACGGGCCCTTTAAGATGTGGGGCCCTCGGACCAGGGCCGAATTGCCCAACTTGTCAGTCCGCCCCGCTTGAATAACTATTACCGTATGGAAAATATATGTAAATGTACAGAACAACATTATTTTGTTGAATGATTGTAACTCTTTTTTTTAACTTCTTAATAAACTTCAAAACTTTAAAGGAAAAAAAATAAAAAAATAAGTTTAATAAAAATAATTAAAGCAATAAAGAATAAAAATATACAATGTTATTTAAAAAACAATACAAAATGAATCAACAAACTGCAGAACTTAATTTGGACAGTGAGAAGAAAAATATATTTGTAAGACAGAAAGAAACAGGAAAAGACAGATAAGCATGACTAAATATCATTTAAAGAAAACTTTTTGAATGGAGCAATAGTAATTACTTTTATTCTTATATGTTATCTTTGACATTTGTGTTCACATCTTGTGGCAAAATAATTACTCATCAATTTAAATGAATATGAAAAGATCACACAAACTGACATGGTTTCTGCTGACTATACCAGTATTATGATATTTTTCCCAATTACCATAAAGTAAGTTAAAAATACTTTGCCAAAGACAAGTTTTTACGTGTTTTAAATGCTTTGATAAATGTCTTATTCTATCACACAAAACCCATATGTAAAATAAATCTCTATTTTCATATTATTACCTGTGACATTTGAAAGGCCTAAATACAAATAAAGGTCCACGTGCAAGGTACAGTAACTTCACACTGGGCAGACAGATTGGTTTTAAATAATAAGTGATAGATAATGAAGAAGCATGCAGGCAAAACAAATATTTTTTATTGGTAGTTAACCTCTTTATCATCACCATGGAGTAGGTCTACTTGATCAAGTCCACCCTGATGAAGTGTTGTATTCTTTAATATGCAAGACAACAGTATCATATATGATACTTTCAGTGATGCATACTACATCAGTGGTCCGAACACCTGAAACTGTAAATTAGGACATGATTGCAGTCTGTATATTATACTACTGATGTTAATGGGCTTTTTTACAACAATGAAGAACATGAGAAGCCAGTAACCCCAGAAAACCTCTAAAATATACATTGCCATAGTCACAATATGTTGAAAATCTTTACTAATGTCCACATATATTGACTAGGAACATTAACTTAGAGAAGTAAGCCTTACTAGAAATGTAACAGACTCAAGGCAATAAAATAAAACAGATTAAACAGATGAATATATGTTTTAGACATATTGACATATATTAACCATACTTTATTACTTTATTATTGATTCTGTTTTAAAACCATCTTGGTGACTATGCCATTTTTTCCCTTTTATTTTGTTTTAGTTCTACGTTTTTTTCTTCTTTTTTTTTTGTCCTTTTTTTGTCCTTCAATACAGTTTTAGAGGCCTATTTATCAAAGCGTCAACTATGTTGCATTCGCGGGTGTCAATACGCTCGCCAAACATCACTAAACATTGCGGCCGCGGCCGCGGATCTGAATACGATCTCCCTATTTATCAAAAAAGCCGTCAAAAACACGTGCGTCAAGTACAGTGCGGAGAGCATTGGGCTGGTGTTAACTAACAGTCATCGATGTAGCGGCTATTCGGGCTTTTCCCAACTTTATTTATACCATTTCAATACTGTCCACGAACAAGCACATTTCTCTTCAGCACATTATTGTATATAGTGTAAATGTATTCCATTTCTGAGCAGGACTAATTGCGAATATAGCAAGTAGCGACATATTTGGTGCAAAGTGGAGAGTGAATTATTATAATTCTTTTTAAGATTGGCCATACATATATTAGTATGTATACACACACACACATATATATATATATATATATATATATATATATATATATATATATATATATATATATATACACACAGTATATATATGTGTGTGTGTGTGTGTGTGTTGTCAGAAATCTTTTGCAAACATATTTATATGTCCTGAAGTTCTTTTCTTTGTTGTCATTTCTTTGTTGTCTGTCATATCTCTGCACAATATGTATATATTGTAAATGTATTATTATTATTAGCAGGAGTAATTGCGAAAATAACATGTAATCAGAGTATCATGTATTTATTTGAAATCTATAGCTATTTTAAAGGGATAGGAAAGTCAAAATTTAAGTTGCACTAGTGTGAGCTAGCTAATTGTTGCCTCCTCCAGTACTTGGTCGTCTGGTCGTCTGTCAGAGATGAAGCACAAAATAAAAAAAGTTAGTATGAGGAATATGTGACAAGGCCTATATTACACACAAAATTCTTGTTGAAAAACTGGTAGAAACATTTACATTTTTAAAATTACAATCCATTACATTAACCTACACCCTGAATGAACCTGTACAAATAAAACAATTTGAATGTTAAATACTGCAAATTTACAGCCAGATTACGAGTTTTGCGTTATGAGCTCTGCAGTGCTAAAATGCAGTTTTTTCTCACCGCTCACTTACCTACAGCGCTGGTATTACAGGTTTTTACAAACCCGGCGTTAAAAGGCAAGAAGTGAGCATAGAGCAAACTTGTGCTCCATACTGCACTCCAATACCAGCGCTGCTTAAGTCAGCGGTGAGCTGGTTGTACATGCTCGTGCACAATTTCCCCATAGACATCAATGGGGAGAGCCGGCTGAGAAAAAGTCTAACACCTGCCAAAAAGCAACGTAAAGCTCAGTAACGCAGCACCATTGATTCCTATGGGGAACACATTTTACAAACACCCTAACATGAACCCAGAGTCTAAACACCCCTAATCTGCCGCCCCCAACATCGCTGCCACCTACATTATACTTATGAACCCCTAATCTGCTGCCCCCAACATCGCCAACACCTACATTATATTTATTAACCCCTAATCTGCCGCCCCAATGTCGCCGCAACCTACCTACACTTATTAACCCCTAATCTGCCGCCCCCAACGTCGCCGCCACTATTCTAAATTTATTAACCCCTAAACCTAAGTCTAACCCTAACCCTAACACCCCTTAACTCAAATATAATTAAATTAAATCTAAATCAAACCTACTATTAATAACTAAATTATTTAATTATTATTTAAAACTAAATATTTACCTGTAAAATAAACCCTACGCTAGCTACAATATAACTAATAGTTACATTGTAGCTAGCTTAGGGTTTATTTTTATTTTACAGGTAAGTTTGTATTTATTTTAACTAGGTAGAATAGTTATTAAATAGTTATTAACTATTTAATAACTACCTAGCTAAAATAAATACAAATTGACCTGTAAAATAAAACCTAACCTAAGTTACAATAACACCTAACACTACACTACAATTAAATACATTTGCTACATTAAATACAATTAAATAAATTAAATTAAATTAGCTAAATCACAAAAAAACACTAAATTCCAGAAAATAAAAAACAAGATATTTAAACTAATTACACCTAATCTAATAGCCCTATCAAAATAAAAAAAAGCCCCCAAAATAAAAAAACCCTAGACTAAACTAAACTATCAATAGATAAAAAATATGCATAGTGTTCTATAAAACCACCCGTACAATATATTGTTTCTTTACTCACAGTGAATATTACGCTCATGAGGTATACATGTACCTTTATGCATTATCTTAATTTCTCTACTAGTATATTGAGGGGGGATTTTGTTTACATATCAACTAACTGTCATTTCTACTCTGTAGACCGATAGCACAGACTCACTAATGAATTGTTGTATTGTATTTCAGTGGGCGTGGATATGGATGACACTATCAGTCTACACAAAGGTTTCTTTGGAGGTGGACTGATGAGTTTTCAGTTTATGTACAGGAATTATACATACTGATATTTTGTATTTTGGCCAGTTGATTTTGCTTTTTTGTAAATATGCAGTCCTGAATGTTAATTTAATATTGTCTCATATTAAGTTTGGAGTTGCTGTTTAGAATGTGTTATCCCATAGGTCTGTTTTCTGAAGGGGATGTGCCCCGGCGGACCAATGGAGAAGTGGGCGGGTGGTTTTATAGAACACTATGCATATTTTTATTCAGGTAATGAGTAAGGCCAAGTGCTGAAACGCGTTTACCTGTCTGTTCCCTGCTTGCATTGCACATTTCAGTATCTTAACCCCGGGGTGTTTATCCCCTCCACGCTATGTGTATATAACTATTTGTATTTTTTGCTATTCACTCCTGTAGCGCCTTTGCGCTACCTGTAAAATAAACCCACTTATTATTCACATGATACTCGTGTCTGTGTTGCCTATGTTCTTTATCTGTTCACAAATGGCCGATTGGAGCAACCACAGACACTGAGAGCGAATCAGGTTCTGACCGTAAAACACACTATTCAACAAGGACCCACACGGGAGGAAGTGAAACCGGCACATCCGCTATTGGAGGCGGACCAGGACACAGCCTTGAGTCCCGACAGGACGTGAGCTTCTGTTACTACAAGAGGCATTGCCCCAAGTGCAGGCTGAAGGTGTCCGGGGAGGATGGAAGGTATGTGATTTGGAGCTTACTGTTTCCTAAAGTGCTAAGTTTTACTCTACGCTCAGGATTATAACTGTTTACAAATAGCTGAGAGTTTCCTGCTATACATATCCCATAGAGGCAGGGGAATCCTCTTGGGGTATCATCCTCTGTTATATGTTTGTACATGCCTATCTTCACAAGTATACATTGGTTGTGTTAAGGACTTAGGCTTGCTACAATTGCTGCATACATTTAACACCTGTGATTACTCCTCCACAGTTCATATTCTCCATTTACCTTGGTTAAACTATCAATAGCCCTTAAAAGGGCCTTTTGCGGGGCATTGCCCCAAAGAAATCAGCTCTTTTACCTGTAAAAAAAAATACAAACAACCCCCCCAACAGTAAAACCCACCACCCACACAACCAAACCCCCAAATAAAAGCCTAATTAAAAAAACCTAAGCTCCCCATTGCCCTGAAAAGGGCATTTGGATGGGCATTGCCCTTAAAAGGGCATTTCGCTCTATTGCTGCCCAAAGCCCTAACCTAAAAATAAAACCCATCCAATACACACTTAAAAAAATCCTAACACTTACCCCCGAAGATTCACTTACCGGGAGAAGTCTTCATGCAAGCGGCAAGATGTCCTCAACAAATCTGGCAGAAGGTAAGGTAGAAAAAATCATATTGGCTGATTGGATCAGCCAATAGGATTGAACTTCAATTCTATTGGCTGATCCAATCAGCCAATAGGATTGAGATCGCATTCCATTGGCTGATTGGAACAGCCAATAGAATGCAAGCTCAATCCTATTGGCTGATTGGATCAGCCAATAGGATTGAAGTTCAATCCTATTGACTGATCCAATCAGCCAATAGGATTTTTTCTACCTTAATTCCGATTGGCTGATTCTATCAACCAATCGGAATCTAAGGGACGCCATCTTGGATGACGTCATTTAAAGGAACCTTAAAATAGTCCGTCCATCCGTCAGAAGAAGAAGATGCTCTGCGTCAGATGTCTTGAAGATGGACCTGCTCCGCGCCGGAAGAATGAAGATAGAAGATGCCGTCTGGATGAAGACTTCTGCCCATCTGGAGGACCACTTCTGCCCATCTGGAGGACCACTTCTGCCGGCTTTGTTGAGGACATCTTGCCGCTTGGATGAAGACTTCTCCCGGTAAGTGAATCTTCGAGGGTAAGTGTTAGGATTTTTTAAGGGTGTATTGGATGGGTTTTATTTTTAGGATAGGGCTTTTGGCAGCTATAGAGCTAAATGCCCTTTTAAGGACAATGCCCATCCAAATGGGCAATGGGGATCTTAGGTTTTTTTAGTTAGGCTTTTATTTGGGGGTTTGGATGTGTGGGTGGTGGGTTTTACTGTTGGGGGGGTTGTTTATATTTTTTGTACAGGTAAAAGAGCTGATTTCTTTGGGGCAATGCCCCGCAAAAGGCCCTTTTAAGGGCTATTGATAGTTTAGTTTAGGCTATGGGTTTTTTTTTTTTTTTTTTTTTGTTTTTTTTTTTTGATAGGGCTATTAGATTAGGTGTAATTAGCTTAAATATCTTGTAATTTGTTTTTATTTTCTGTAATTTAGTAGGGTTTTTTTGTGATTTAGCTAATTTAATTTAATTTATTTAATTGTATTTAATGTAGGGAATTGATTTAATTGTAGTGTAGTGTTAGGTGTTATTGTAACATAGGTTAGGTTTTATTTTACAGGTCAATTTGTATTTATTTTAGCTAGGTAGTTATTAAATAGTTAATAACTATTTAAAAACTATTCTACCTAGTTAAAATAAATACAAACTTGCCTGTAAAATAAAAAAAACCCTAAGATAGGTACAATGTAACTATTAGTTATATTGTAGCTAGCTTAGGGTTTATTTTATAGGTAAGTATTTAGTTTTAAATAGGAATTATTTAGTTTTTAATAGTAGGTTTGATTTAGATTTAATATAATTATATTTAAGTTAGGGGGTGTTAGGGTTAGGTTTAGGGGTTAATAAATTTAGATTAGTGGCGGAGACGTTGGGGGTGGCAGATTAGGGGTTAATAAGTGTAGGTAGGTTGCGGCAACATTGGGGGCAGCAGATTAGGGGTTAATAAATATAATGTAGGTTGCGGCGATGTTAGGGGTGGCAGATTAGGGGTTAATAAGTATAATGTAGGTGGTGGCAATGTCCGGAGCGGCAGATTAGGGGTTAATAAGTATAATGTACTGTAGGTGGCGGCGATGTTAGGGGCAGCAGATTAGGGGTTAATAATATTTAACTAGTGTTTGTGAGGCGGGAGTGCGACGGTTTAGGGGTTAATATGTTTATTCTAGTGGCGGCGATGTCCGGAGCGGCAGATTAGGGGTTAAAATTTTTATTATAGTGTTTGCGATGCGGGAGGGCCTCGGTTTAAGGCTTAATAGGTAGTTTATGGGTGTTAGTGTACTTTTTAGCACTTTAGTTATGAGTTTTATGCTACAGCTTTGTAGTGTAAAACTCATAACTACTGACTTTAAAATGTGTTACGAATCTTGGAGGTAGAGGGTGTACCGCTCAATTTTTTGCCTCCCAGGACAAACTCGTAATACCAGCGCTATGGAAGTCCCATAGAAAAAAGGTTTTACGAATTTTACGTAAGTCGGTTTGCGGTAATGCCAAAAAAGTGTGCGGTGCCCCTAAACCTGCAAGACTCGTAATACCAGCGGAAGTGAAAAAGCAGCGTTAGGACCTGTTAACGCTGCTTTTTCAGCTTACCGCAAATCTAGTAATCTAGCCGATAGTATTATACTTGAAAATTACCTTGGATATCAGGGACTTCCATATCTGTCCCTGACTCATCCGCTGGACGACCCTCAAGCAGTGTCAATGGTAGCGGGGGAGAAGAGCGGTTGCTCCTTGGTGTCGCCACTGACCTGACGTACCGGGGGATTCTGTCCATCGGCCGCCTGAGATCTGTGAAAATATAAAGTTGTATGTCCACATTAGATCCAGGTCATTTTTTTATTTTGTGTAATGTATCTGCAGCTGCAATGCATGTAATCTTTATTTCCTATGATAAAAATAACAAACTATTTAAAGTAATATATATATATATATATATATATATATATATACATATATTTTTGTTTAAGAATATATATATAAATATATATACATGCAGAATATATATATATACATAATTATATATCTTAATATATATATATATATATATATATATATATATATATATATGTATATATATATATATATATATATATATATATATATATATATATATATATATAAATAAATAAAATTAAACTTTATTTTAGCATTTTGAAGGATTATGATAGAGTATGAAATTTTAATCAACCATATTAACTTTTTTTGTCCTTTTTTATTCTTTATATGTCTGTCTTTATTAAAAATATACAGTATATGTTTATAAGCTAAGGAGGAATAACATTTTATTTTATTGACCCTGTACATAACTTTTGGGGTGGTGAATGACATAAAATACGGGGGGATTCTGTCTATCGGCCGCCTAAGATCTGTGAAAATATAAAGTTGTATGTCCACATTAGATCCAGGTCATATTTTCAGCTGCAATGCATGTAATCTTTATTTCCTATGATAAAAATAACAATCTATTTAAAATAATATATATATATATATATATATATATATATATATATATATATATATATATATATATATATATATATATATATATATAAAATTAAACTTTATTTTAGCATTTTGAAGGATTATGATAAAGTATGAAATTTTAATCAACCATATTTACTTTTTTGCCCTTTTTTATACTTTATATGTCTGTCTTTATTAAAAATATACAGTATATGTTTATAAGCTAAGGAGGAATAACATTTTATTTTATTGACCCTGTACATAACTTTTGGGGTGGTGAATGACATAAAATTGTTGGCTGCCATAAAGAAAAAAAAGAAAAAGGTTTTGAAATTAAAATGGGCCTGCAACGAAACGTATATTCTTTTATTTTAAAATAAGATATTTAAAGGGACATTAAACCCAGATTTTTTCTTTCATGATTCAGATAGAGAATACCATTTTAAACAACTTTCTAATTTACTTATATAATCTAATTTGCTTTATTATCTTGATATTCTTTCCTGAAAAGAATATCTAGATATGCTCAGTAGTTTCTGATTGGTGGCTGCACGTATTTGCCTCATGTAATTGGCTCACCGATGTGCATTTCTATTTGTTTAACAAAAGATATCTAAAGAATGAAGCAAATTAGATAATAGAAGTAAATTGGGATGTTCTTTAAAATTGTATTCTCTGTCTGACTCATGAAAGGAAATTTTGGGGTTTAATGTCCCTTTAAAGAGTAAAATAAAATAAATATGATTACTTTACAAAGTCATTTAAAATTCAATACTCTATCATATATATATTTTTTTCGATCTGCGTCATTGAAACATACATAATTTATAAGTACTATACACAATATTATATACTTACAGGCTCGAATGAGCGATCTCAAGTTCCTGTATCTTTCATTTTCGTGTCTCCGAAGGTCCGAAAACCTCCAGAGACAACTGCGACGAGACCTCCGGATCCCCAACACCCTTCTCATACGCCGCATCATCTCATAGACGATGCAGTCCCGGTCCTCATGGATGATCCCTCGCACACCTCCTATCTGCCTAGGAAAGTAGTGATCCATTCCATAGACTAAAATCAATAATTCACCATCTGTGAAACTAGGTGGTCGCGACATTTTAGACTCCAAAAAATTATGTAAAATAATTTTTAAGTGCGACACAAATATACCAATTACAGAGAAATCTGATTGGTTATTGAAAGTGGAAACAAATTATTATTGGGTTGGTGGATTATATTTATCACGTGTTCATGACAATTGCTATGTAATACACAAACATTTTAAACCAATCATATTATATGCTTCACCAATGACTGGCTGACTGACAATAAAATAAAATGTATTATTATCTCTGCGTTAACAACGAATAACTAATTTATCCACAAAAAAGGCCTTTAAATATACATTTGATCATAGGATTATCTGTATTGTGGCGTTTTAAGAGTATTATCAAAAAATTAATGATGCGATCCCTCTCCTCACGGACAATACCCCTCACTCACATAATCCATGAGAAATAGCGGTCCATCCTGTAGACCAGGATGACCAATTCACTGTCACTAAATAATTTTCGATCGTGCCATCTTGAACTCTAAAATCAATCGCTAATATTAGTTAACTGCAACACAACCATCACAATTATAAATCGTTATTATTCATTTGGAATAAAGTTGACATTTGAGGATTATATTAATCAGGTGTCATCAATTACGGCATTATAAATAAGATGTCCTAATACTGTAAAAGTTTAATTGATGATTGTCTAATTGTTAACGGCTGATTGTCTACGTATTAACGATCTATAAAAGGGAATTGAAAATGGAGTCTATTAAGTCCTACTAATCTTTGTTAAGAGCTGTAGGTCTTCCTTTGATTGTTTGAAAATATTATTATTGTGACTTTTGTGTGCTTTATTAATTCTTTTTGGATATGGCGTCTGGAAAAACAAGTCAGGGAGAAATGTACAATTTAATTTTGAGCAGAATAAAGTTTAATTACCCTTGTTTTAGAGCACTCTATGATTTTATTTTTGGTTCCAAAGCCCAACAGACCTTGCTCTCCAAAAAACAAGAGATTTAGCTGGCAGTATCTCCGCCGAAGGCACTCATGTGAAATTGGTGGAGCACTGTAAGAAGAGATTCTCTGACGTTAATAGAATCTTGAAGGCCAAGCTGGCCAGGGAGAAGCAGGCTGCACATTCTACAGGTGGTGACGTGCCGTATACAGCTTTGCTCTCAGAATACGCGACTCAACAGATGGAGATGCTGGGGGCAAATATGACGCTCTGTCTGGATTTGGTTCTGCATGATACTGATGAGATGGCAGGTAATTAAAGTTCTATTACATGTGTTTTTTATGTCGCAAAATGTTTTAAATTACATTTTTTTATTTTTGTTATTGAGATTATGATGTACAATTATGTTGATACTCTTGTTTTATTTCATGTTTTAATTTTTTCAAGCATCTACCAGTGCTGCAGCTGCTGATGCAGGTACAGCTGCTGCTGCCAACGAAGGTGATGAAACGCTACTATTGCCCGTCAGTATCCATACTTAATCCAGCCACAGCTTCTCCTCGGCCGCCACACACCGGGACATAATGTGCAGCACCCCTGATGGAGCAAGTATTGACCGTTCTACAGGTATGTTTTTTTAATATTCATTTTGTTTTAATTAAAATGCTCTTACTCGTATGATTGAAAAAAGATTTTATTTATTTTTTAATTTTCTTTTATTTAAGAGAAAATGGTACAGAAATATGCACATAAACAAAACAAATAAACAAAAAACAAAACAGGTTACATTTTGCATTATTGGATCATGGGATGATGTTATAAACATAGTGATCTAGACTTGTTGACATTAAAAAGGTCATTCCAATAGCTTTGGTGTACAAACATTAATGATATCTTCGACATATTGATACATAACTGTTTATTTTAAGATACTTTACAACGTGACCTGATTTCCATTTATCCAGAAGCACAAAAACGTTTATGATATGAATGTCTAGTTTATCCCTATGCCTGGACCGGGTTTTGCTTGTTATGCTTTACAGAATTACAGTATTCATCCCATAGGAAGTTTATATCTAAGAAATCATCCAATCTTTTTGTAACCACATAATGGTATCTTTCCATTGACAAAGTGTGAGAAACTAGGGAACGCCATTCTGCAACTGAGGGGACCTCTGTTTTCCATTTCCTAGGGATTAGTCGTCTAGCACAGTTAAGCAATAGGATCAATAGCCTTATTCTTATTTTACATTTAATTTTGGGTATATTATTGAATTAAAAAAACAGTAGGATCCAACGGAATTTCAACATTAATTACTTGTTTTACCGCTACTTGTATTTCTCTCCAATATTGACTAAGGTATGGGCATGTCCACCAAATATGTTGGTAGTCACCCTCTTCTCCACAGGACCTCCAGCATTTATTATCTCTAAGGTTATGCATGGCTGCTAATCTGGTTGGTGTATAATACCATCTGTATAATAGCTTTAAATTCGATTCTAGCTGTGCTATGGAAAGTGTATGTGTGCTCATGTTATTGAAAATTCTGGCCCATTGTTCAGTAGAAATGTGAGTTTGGAGATAAAAAGATTTTTAACTCTGTATATTCACATTTGTTTTTTTTCAGCGGAGGTCCGAAGGGCTTTGGGACACCCTCCAAGATCTACAATCTCCTCCTTGTTGTAACAAAAACAAGATCAAACATTAATTTTATGTGTGCTCACATTAGCGGGACTGTCAATATCTCAATGTGAAAGTTAAATTTGTATTAATGAAGAATATCACTGTCTTAAAAATTAATGTTAAATTACATAGATTGTTTATATAATCTCTCATTTTATAGTATTTAAAAGAATAGTACAGTCAAATGATGTTATTCCTCATTTACATAGAACATGCATTTTATATACACATCCTAAAATTGGCCTATAGTTAAATTACTATTTTTTTAATATTATCTTTAGTTTAAAAATAATTTAAAGGCACCTGAAACACAAGCCTTTACTCTGTGGATTCTGATAGAGAATACTACATTAATCATCTTTAAAATGTACTTCTATTAATTCATTTGCATCATTCTCTTTTTATCCTTTGCTGAAAGGTTTATCTTGGCAAGCTCTATAGTGTGATGATTGGTTCATGCATATATATATATATATATATATATATATATATATATATATATATATATATATATATATATATATATATATATACTGATTGTCATTGGCTCACCAATGTGTTCAGTCAGCAAACAGTAGTGCATTGCTGCTCATTCAACAAAACATACTGAGCGAATGAAACAAATTAGATAATAGAAGTACATTTGTTTTAAAAATGTAAATTGTATTCTCTAGCTTAATCATGAAAGAACATTTTTGAATTTCCGGTCCCTTTCAACTTAAAATAAATCACAGGTTTGGATCATCACCTGTTTATTGCCTGATGATTGTTTGCCTAGATTTCAACAATAATAATCAAGTGATAAACACAGATTATTGAAGGCTAAATTTTAGAAAATATAAGTGTTGAGAAAATTTATTTTTGGCCTTGAGAAAGTTCATTCAAATTGCATGCTCTATCACCAGCATTACCCTTATATTTTGATTTGAATATTCCTTTAACTTATTCAAACATCGGCATTATTGCATATATATATATTTATATTGCGATGTTACAATCTAACTATTAATTTTAAAAATTATGTTTGGAAAGGCACATCTATGTGACTCAGAATAAGATATTCTCAGCGCAACAGCATTGTCAATACTCAAGCTTCTCACAGCACCAGTGGGGCTTGTAATTATGTCAGTGATTAAGAAACAGTCTAAACAGATTTTTAAATTAAGAAAAGTGCTGTGTTAAAAATGCTGGTGCATGGTGAATACTTAAATACTTTTTTGAAAAAGATATAGCTTTTATAATAAGCATTTTTGTTCAAACATTTATATAGCAAGATTTTTAATTCTTTAATCCATTTAAGATAACATTAACTATCCAAATCGCTCATGTTAAAATACAGTGTCTTATATTTACAATCTTAATAGGAATCAGGGAAGATAAATGTTTAATTTCATATGCCTTTAATCTTTCACTTTACATTACGTTGGATTACAATATTTTTTTTCACATTTATTTAGATGTGGAACATGTACTTAATGTTTTGGAGGAGATTGATGGTTGTTTTCAACAGTTGAGAGCTATTGTGGCGGGGGAGGAGTCCCTGGGAGAGACCCAATATCCAGAATCCCAGGAACAGGGAATCTCCAAGGGGACATCGGATTTGGCCTCCTGACCCAGAAGACCCAGCTGCTCTGGACACTGGTGCCCCTCCTGCACCTGTTGCTCATGCTCCGTCAGCTCATGGCCATGCTGATCCTGGCCACAAACTGCCTCCCATCAATGATGAGGAGGCAGTTCGTCAAATGTTACTTCTGGCAAGGCAGTACCGGGATGATCACCATGAGTTGCATGGGGCATTAAGATCATCTGTTAAGCAACAGGGGCAGATATTAGAGAGGGACATTATACTATATAGGGAAGGGAAAGATTAGATTTAGAGAGGGAAAGGTTGAGAATAGAATCAGCTAGAATAGATTTAAAGAGGGAAATATTTCAATATGAATGGATGAGGGATAGTGCCAGATTAGAATTAGAGAAGAATAGATTTTTTTTTTTACGAAAGGCAGAGGGATTGTGATAGACTAAATTTTGATAGGGAGAGATTAGAAGTAGATAGGGTGAAATTAGAAGTAGATAGGGCCAGGGCGCAGGGAGAACAAAAGCATCAGTAGAGGGCTGACAAAGACAACCGTATTTTTAATCGTCAGTTGTTTTTAACATTTGGGAGAAGGGGAACAAGGAAGAAATCTCCACCCCTCTCTCTATCACCCCAAAAAATGAAAGATTAGGGTGTTTTAATTTGCTTATTTTATTAGGGTTTTTAATGTGCTCATTTTATTTTTATTTATTTTATTATATCTGTCCTTATTTATTTTTTTAATTTGTTGTTTTTCAGAAAAATATTGAATAAAATATTTGGATTCTGAATAAATATGTTTGTGTGTTCTTACTTGATTCACATATTACAAATGTTACAAATGATTGATGATCATATTCAAAGCAGGTGTAAGATATTCTTTACTCTGATTATTAAAGGTTCAATCTACTCCATATATTTTTAAAAAAAATTTTAAATATATAATATTGACCTTTTGCATAAACAATTCAATTAGAATAAAGGTTACATGAATCAATAATTGTAATTTAATGATTCATAATTAACATGTGATAAAGTAATTTTAATTTTTTTTAAATTGTGTAAATGTATTCAATTTAATATTTCATAATTATATGACCTTTTCAAAGAAAAGGAAAGTGAACACCAACAACAAAATTTTAAAATCAAATAGAGCATTTAAAGGGATACTGAACTCATTTTTTTCTTTTGTGATTCAGATAGAGCATGCAATTTTAAGCAACTTTCTAATTTACTCCGATTATCAATTTTTCTCCATTCTCTTGCTATCTTTATTTGAAAAAGAATGTGTCTAAGTTTTTTTTTTGCGGTTCAGAACTCTGGACAGCACTTATTTATTGGTGGATGAATTTATCCCCCAATCAGCAAGAACAACCCAGGTTGTTTACCAAAAATGGGTTGGCATCTAAACTTACATTCTTGCATTTCAAATAAAGATACCAAGAGAATGAATAAAATTTGATAAAAAGAGTAAATTAGAAAGTTGCTTAAAATGTCTATCTAAATCACAAAAGAAAAAAATTTCTTTAAAAAAATTGAGAACATTAATTGTTTTTTATAAAATGGAACTCAATAGTTTTCAATAATTTCTAAACCTGTAGTGCATTGCTGCTACTTCAAAAATTGATAGCAATATGTTTTTTCTTTATATATATATATATATATATATATATATATATATATATATATATATATATATATATATATATATATATATTAGTTTAATGT
The DNA here is from genome assembly GCF_027579735.1 of Bombina bombina. Classification (NCBI taxonomy): domain Eukaryota; kingdom Metazoa; phylum Chordata; class Amphibia; order Anura; family Bombinatoridae; genus Bombina; species Bombina bombina. The sequence continues at coordinate 651,450,578 of NC_069502.1, read as the reverse complement.
TACAGTGAAACAATAAATAAATAAATGAATATTTATAAATGATTGTTTTAACTTTATAAAATAATAATTAATACAAAAAATGTGACGTGTTCTTTTTGTATTCTTAGTTGAAAAATAAGCCTAAGAAGTTAATATGCAAATTTCTTAGACATTGAATGTAATCAGAAATAATTTAGACCACTAGAGGTCATTAGTTAATGTGTTTCATATAGATAACATTGAGCTCATGCACGTTAAGGTATCCTGAAGTTAACAGTGATTGGCTAAAATGAAAGTCTGCCTAAAGAACTGAAATAAGGGGGGAGTCAAGTGCACATCCCAAGAAAATGTATTTCAAGATATTTGATTAAACATGTGTTTCATAAACTTTACATTGCACAATTGCAACATTCAACAAAATTAACCACTTTCAATCAATGGCAAGACGATGATATACAATATCATTTGGTGGAAATTGAAATGACAATATTTGCTCAAACATAATCCAAAATATATAATCTTTTGGATTAAAAATTATATTGTAGAGTAAATATCCAAACAAAAAAAATACTGTATGTTGCACAGTCAACATTATTGCCGAAAACCGCCTGAATATAGTCTGCTCGAGCTTGGACTCCCAGAGCATCATACTCCTGTAATGGATCTATATGTTCACCATTCTCATGGTTATCCAAGCTCTCCAGATCTATATCAGGGATTGTTAGGGCAATGTTGTGCAACATACAGCAAATAAAAAAAATTAAGTAGACTTTGGTGGGGGCATACTGAAGAACCCCACAGAGATGTCCAAACAGCGGAAACGGCTCTTCAATACGCCAAAAGTGCACTCATTAACCCTGATCTGGTGGCGATGTGTGCCTGGTTGTAGCGCACCTCTTCTACTCCGTTGGGGTTTTTGATGGGTGTGAACAGCCACAGAAGACACGAATATCCAGAATCACCTGCGTAAACAAAATAGATCATTGACATAAGCAATAAGAATGATTAAAATATATCATATACATATGTTAGAGTATCTAATAGATATTTATCTATTAGGATTCCCTCTGGCATTTAGCCCTCCTGGAACCGATGGTAGAGTGTACATTCATGATCCTCAACCTGGCATCACAGATGACCTGGATATTCAGTGAGTGGTTGTGTTTCCTGTCCTGGTATGGCTCCTCTGTACCCCTGGGAGGCTGCACCAATACATGATAGCAGTCTATGGCCCACAATGCCCTTGGCAATCAAGCCCTTAGATAGAACTGGAGCATGACAGAATGCCATTCCTCAGGTATTTGGGAAGTGGACATGATGGACTAGGCGTTGGTGCAAAGCATTCAGGACAACCTTCAGATGACGTGAGAAGGTTGCCTGGCTCATACCTACGCCTAGAGCTGCCACAGCCTGGAATGATCCAGTTGCCAAGAAATAGAGGACCGATTGCAATTTCACCATCCCAGGGATTGCCCTAGTTCTTTCAGTGAGTGGCTCGAGAGAGTTCTTGATTTCGACATAGAGTCTCTCAATAGAGGCCCTATCTAGTCGAAATCTATGGATCACCTCTCACTGAGGGCATGAAGAGCAACCGTAGGCATGAAAACCCTCGGCACCTGCTGGCATCTTCGTTGTCGCACCATCAACACCCTTCTTTCCCTGTGTCTCCTTAAGAATAGGACAAATTGTACAGCATTTAGGATGTCCATGCTCAGAATAATAATGAAATAAAGTTATTGAAGAGCACCTTTTATAATCCCAAATTCGACAGCTGTGAATGATTTCAGTAACTGAATAAATGATGCACCACACATTACCTAACAAATGACTTCACAATTTGATTATTCTCATGTCATTTTACGAGCAATTAATTGAATAGGTTATTCAAGAATTTCCGATTTTCGTTATTATTGCGTCATTTAACGAGCACAATGGTGTGTCAAAATGAATGTCTGCTTAGGTCATCCAGGTGAGTTTAGCAGCTGTAAGAAATGCAGGTGTATTGTTTGTGCAATTAACTAAATTAATTATGAAAATCACATGAGTATTTAGCTCAAATTTAAAGCATATTTCAGATTGTCTGTGTTTGGATGGCAGCATTGTGGAGTTTAAAAAGGTCATGGATTAGTCTGTTTTGAGAAAACATATTAAAGAAGAATGTGGTGTATTAACATTTGCAAACCTAAGTAACAAAAAGAATGCAATGTCGAACATTATGATTTGAAATATTTTTTTATATCCTTTATGTGATTCATAATGCCATTTTAAATTAATTTCAATGTATTTTGCAAGCGCAAAGTAAAACAGTGCCATAAACTTGAGCAAAATACATATAAATAACTTTAAAATGGCATTCTACTTCCAAAAAAGCATAGCAACAGAATGAAAACAGTGACAATATTGATTTTAAGAACTAATATGAGTGGCTGACCTTTTAAGCCTCCACGACGCTGCCATACAAAAATAGTTCAGATTTCATCCCTATATAAATACGCATGTGTTATGCATAAATAATTGATAGCATAATTTCTGTGCACTGTTTTCATTCTCTTGCTATCCTTTGTGTGAATTTGATTTTCTTTTTAAAATCTTTTGAATTTCTGTGCACTGTTTTCATTCTCTTGCTATCCTTTGTGTGAATTGGATTTTCTTTTTACAATCTTTTTAATTTCTGTGCACTGTTTTCATTCTCTTGCTATCCTTTGTGTGAATTGGATTTTCTTTTTAAAATCTTTTGAATTTCTGTGCACTGTTTTCCTTCTCTTGCTATCCTTTGTGTGAATTGGATTTTCTTTTCAAAATCTTTTGAATTTCTGTGCACTGTTTTCATTCTCTTGATATCCTTTGTGTGAATTGGATTTTCTTTTTACAATCTTTTGAATTTCTGTGCACTGTTTTCATTCTCTTGCGATCCTTTGAGTGAATTGGATTTTCTTTTTAAAACCTTTTGAATTTCTGTGCACTGTTTTCATTCTCTTGCTATCCTTTGTGTGAGTTGGATTTTCTTTTTACAATCTTTTGAATTTCTGTACACTGTTTTCATTCTCTTGCTATCCTTTGTGTGAATTGGATTTTCTTTTTACAATCTTTTGAATTTCTGTGCACTGTTTTCATTCTCTTGCTATCCTTTGTGTGAATTGGATTTTCTTTTTGCAATCTTTTGAATTTCTGTGCACTGTTTTCATTCTCTTGCTATCCTTAGTTAAATATTTTTGATGAACAGTGAATTACAGGAAGGGAATGCTATTTAATAACTTTTTTTGTGTTAACATTTTATTAAATCCTATATACAACAGTAATAAACATGGTGAAAAGAGTTATAAAAATAATATATATATTTTAAATTTTTAAAATTATTTCTCTATATAGTGCACTAAATGTGTAACAAGAATATTGATTGATTTATACAAGGGTATACATATTTAATAATGTTTTACATTGAGTTTTATTAGGTGATATTTTTCACTCTCTCGCAGCATCAAACATAAGACTTCAGTGTTTTCCGACTCCCATTGACTTCTATAGCATCCACAAACTCAAAGGTTGCGGATTGAAAACTAGGTACGCTGCGTTTTTTGATAACTTCTTGACAGCTTCCAATTGTGTCGAATAGGACGGCGAATACACCGATTTATGCTTACATTCAACGGGTTTTCTATTTGCATCAATCTGCATCGAATTGAGACCGTTGGATCGTATGTTACGTCACAAATTTCAAATTATTCCAATCTTAAGGCTTTGATAACTACGGCGCATCAATCTCGCGACTACAACATGGAATTCAAGCGCATTTTTAGTTGACGCTCTGATAAATAGGCCTCTTAGGCTAAGCAAAATGTAACAGAATATTTTATGAACTCAAAGAGAAGCATTTATTCTGTATGTGTCCTTCCCTGACCTTCCAAAAGATTGCTGAATGATGAAGAATGTATATGTCATGTAGGAACCCATGGTATCCAAAGAGCATACTCATGATCTTCAGTTGGGAGTAATAGATCATATGAACATAATGGAAGAGGAGCTGTTTTTTTGTTCCTCTGCAGCTCCACTTTTGTGCTAGGATCATACAGCATTATATGTGCTATCTATTTATCACAAAACATTAAATATTGGGACTATTTTGACGTATATAATGGATAGTACCATGTTAGCCAGTGGATTTGAAGAAAGTATTTAAAAAACTACAAAAGTAATACTCAGATGACACATTTAATGTCTAACTAAGAGAAAAAAAAACTGTTGCAAAGGGCAGTAAAATTCCTGTTTCCAGAATTTCTGATTAACAAATATAGTTCAGGTATATTATTCTTCTTGCTGGTTATGGTAAATAAATAGTCCTTCACAACATGCTACTCCTATGATTTACTCATTAGAGGTGTCTTTAGATTTTAGTTAAATGGTAACTACCTTATTCTAATAAGAAATGTTGCAGGACTTTCAATATGCTTGGGATTGTCTTTTTTTTGCAATGTGAGACTCCACAGAGAAAATAGATGGATTCCTTATTCAACCTGAACCAGTCCACAGTCTTGGTATCTAGTCCACTCCTTGCAACTAGGTGATCTCCTTCATTTTACAACTTGAAACATCTCATGAAGCTCCTCAAACTTCCTCTCTCTTTTAGAAGGTTTATGATAAATGCCACCAAAACATAATGTTGAGATCTTATGATGAAGTGGCATGGATCAAATGTTGTAATCAGTTTATATATTGTATGTTACTGACTACACTGCTGTGTGTCTCCTGTTTTAAAAAGCTAGGGAATGGGTAGTAAAGGCATTATCTATCTTTTTAAACAAAAACAAGTTTGGTGTTGACTGTCCCATCAATTCATAAAAATAATGAGTGGTGATGGCTATTGAAAAAATGCAGCAAACAAGATGTTAATTTGCTTTAAAATTTTTTAACTTTGCTGACATGTTGTTCTAAAGCAAGACAACATAAATGTGTGTAATACTGTTCCTTTAAAGGGATATAAACGTGCAAAAAGAAAATGTTGTAATATGTTAGAGCGTTTTATATCCTTTTGCTTGTATATAACTGTGTGTTTAACCCTTGCAAAGGGATTAGACTCTTAGTTAATAAAGCAGAGAGCTCTTATTATTAGTATGGGAGACATCTTGCCACTCCCAAGGACAGCCATTTTGTTAAGAGAATTCCATGAGATCAGTCCTTGCGAGTGTTGGAGTGGAAAACCATGTCTTGACCTGTGAATTTTTTTAGAATCTGGGCCTATGTGTTGAAGATGTATTGTGATGACAATAGGTTAAAATTAAACTCACTATCTGAATCTTGCAAGTATAATTTTTAGCTTCCTATCCCTTTAACATTGGGATTCATATCCTTCCACTAAAACTAAAACTGCATTAAAATACAGTAGAATCAACAGATGCATAATAAAAGACAATGCAAAGTACTTAAATTTCAAATGAGTAATAGATTTTTTTTCTGAAAAAAGTTAGTTCAATTTTCCTTCTGACTGCACCATGTGAAAGCCATCAGCCAATCACAAAATGCATAAATGTATATACTGTAAATTCTTGCACATGCTCAGTGGAAGCTGGGGCCTCAGAAAATGCTAGATTATGAGTGGAACCCTATTTAGCATTAACTTCACTAGAAGCTTTTTGCACTCGTCGTATAGCGTACATATTACAACTTGAAAGTAAAAAGTTTTCACACGAGGGATAACCTGACACATGCAAAAGCCGAACGTCAAATATCGTGACTGCATTAATGTATGGAGCACAAAAAGTGGGGAAAATACTAACACCCTTACTTTCACGCAAACCTGATCGCGTGCCAATCCGTCATGAAATATTAATATTTCACATTCTAATGATCTTCACAAAGCAGAATATGTTCTATTTATTCAAAAATAAATATATATATGTATATTTGATGCTTTTTGGTAAAATTTGATAATAGGAGTAAATTAGAAAGTTGCTTAAAATTCCATGCTTTATCTGAATCACACACACAAAAAAAAATTTGGGTTCAGTGTCCCTTTAACTGCAAAGGGCACCAATGCACTTGTATATAAGTCTATGGGGCATATTTATCAATATGCGAATGGACATGATACGAAGTAGCGTATCATGTCCACTGCACATCGATAAATGCCAACAGCATACGCTGTCAGCCTTTTTCATTGCACCAGCAGTTCTTGTGAACTGCTTGTGTAATCCCGCCCCTGCAGATTTGCGGCCAATCGGCCGCTAGCAGGGGGTGTCAATCAACCCGATCGTATTTGATTGGGTTGATTTCTGTCCGCAGCCTCAGAGCAGGCGGACAAGTTATGGAGCAGCGGTCTTGATAAATATGTCCCTATATATGAATACATTTTTATTTATGTGTTTATATGTGTTTATATGTGTTTATATGTCTAAAAATACACATATAAATACAAAAATACATATGTACACATATATACACACACGCACAAATATATATATATATATATATATACATAAACATATTTAGATGTGTATATGCATGTATCTCTATGCTAAAGTCCTTCAAAGCCTTTTATTTCAAACACCTGAGACCTCATATCTTTGAGCCCTTATAACTTTTTTTTTATTAGACAGTGTGAGTGTGACAGTGAGTGCAACTGTACTTTAAAATGTATTTTTGATTTTTTTGCGCAACTTTTTTGACTCACGTAACAGTTAACCAGAGCTCTGAAGTTGCACTATCCCAACACGCAGTAAAATTAAATGCGCTTAAATGAACGCATTTACTTTCAACTTTTAATACGCGTGCTGCTCCTGACTTCCATGATAAACCCCTTATCTCTTGCAAGCAACAGTTAGCGTGCCCCTAGTAATCTAGCCCACTAGTAAACATTGTACACTTTTTGAAGTAAATTAGAAAGTTGGCTAAAATCGAGTGCTCTATCTGAACCATGAAAGTTTAAAGTGATGGTTAATCAAAGCGTATAACAAACGCTATGATTTACCATCACTAAAAATAAACATTAGTTTCAGTCATCATTTAATAAAAACACACTGTTAAGCTCAGCCTATCTGTGCCGCAAGTATATTGCTAACTCAGCGCCTCCGGCCGCCCACGGCACAATGCTCTTCTTCAATGAGGCGATGTTTCCACCTCTAAACCAATAGCTGTACATGTCAACTGATAGCCTAGCGTGTCAACTGACATCCTAGCACAACTATTAGTTTAGTAGTGGAAAGTCACCTCATTGGAGAAGAGGGCTGTGCCAGGTGTGGCCAGAGTCGCTGAGTTTGCGATATACTTGCCGCAAAGATAGGGTCAGTTTAACAGGTTTTCTTAGTAAATGATAACTGAAACAAATGTTTATTTTTAATGATGGTAAATCTTAGCATTTGTTATGCGCTTGGATTTACCATCACTTTAATTTTGGCTTCACTATTCCTTTAAGGGTATTGCAATCTTTATCAATATAATTTTGGATGGAGAATATGCCATTTACTGAGGAAAAAAAGTGTATAATTATTGTTTATTGATGAAGATCGGACATATTCCATATTCACTTTATTTTCTTTATTTTCTTCATAATATTTCCTAGTTTTAATTTAAAATTAAAAAAAAGTATAGTCTGACATTGATAAATTTAAGAAAAATGCTTTGTGCTGCTCGGATTAAGATGCACAAAAAAAAAAGAATCAAACAATTTCAGTCATTTTCAAACAGGATATCTGTGTGCCGGTGAACTGTGACTGCAATGATAGAATTCATAACGATTTCATTTCATAAGCAAACCAAATACAAATATGCATTTACACTAAAACCACTCTTGATTGATTCTGAACTTTTATGTTGGGTGGTGTGTCAGCAAAGGTATACAGTGTTAATCACTGCTGATGTTAAGAATGATTATGTCTTCAGTCTTATGAGAAATATAAATGATTTGTTTACAGTTGTTGGGTAACTAAGGTAGATTAATGGTGCAGATTAATTCTCTCAGGTGTTGAGTACTTGAAAATTTCAAAACATTTTTGCTGTTGTGCCTGTGCAAATCAGCAAGTTTTCAAGTTAGCTATTTCTGTTCATTGATTGTTTAAAAGTTTTAATAGATAGGGCCAGAGAGCAAAAATATATTGCAGAGTTTTTGTGAAGCATAAATTACCCCTGTAAAAATGTATCAGTGAATGGGATTGTAATGAGCTTTTACAAGAACAGTTTTTTGATAATAATGATGGGTTTTTTTACTACTTTTTCATACTTAAAGGGATAGTAAAGTCAAAATTAAGCTGGCATTATTCAGATAGAGCATGCAATTGAAAAATGTTTCCAATTTGCTTTGTTTTCTTTATTTGAAAAGCATAATTTGGGAGCAGCAATGTGTTACTGGGAGCTAGATGCTGATTGGTGGCTGCACATATATGCCTCTTGTCATTGGCTCAGCTGGTGTGTTCAGCTAGCTTCCAATAGTGCATTTCTGCTCCTTAAATAAAGGATACCAAGAGAATGAAGCAAATTGTTGTAATAGAAGTAAATTGTAAATTTGTTTAAAATGTTAGGCTCTGTCTGAATCATGAAAGAAAATGTTTAAGTTTTATGTCCATGTTTAAGTTTTAAAACCTTGTTGGAAAAAATCAGGTCAGGAAGGAACATCTTTACTAAGAATATATTTTCCTCTTAGAATCCTCTACTGACCCCACATGCATATGTGTGGGGTTTTTGTGTTTCTTTTTTTAAACGTACCTCCATTTTGTTAATTTATTTTCCTACATTGATATAATTTGTTTTCCTTGAAAAGCTTGGAAGGCTTGTGGGTGTTTGCCTCAGGTTACAATATAGTTGAAGGAGTTACTCCTATCAGCCAATTGCAATGCATACCTAGATATGCATTTTCTTCTAATTTTATCTAAATCATTTTTCTGAGTAAACTATTTTAGCACACATAGTTGCTTCAGCATGCATGCTAGAACTTTTTTTGATGATTGACATACCCTGCTCTAGTGCAATTGTTTATGCCGGAGGCTTGTGCAATGGTAAATTTTGCTGTGAAGTAAAACATTGCAAATGCCGAGTGCAGGTGGACAGGTTCACTACTGCCGGGTTGTAAATTTACCCCATAATAGGCAGTTTCACAGATTTTTTGGTAAATACATAGAAGCAAAATATTAGAAGCCAGTAGGAAAATGAACCATTATCAACAACTGTTTTATTGGTAATGATAATCAAACTGTAATAACTGTTGCTGCATAATTTAAGGTATGAGCTGTCAAAGCACAGAAATGTATATGTAATGTAATGGTATATCAATAATAATTTGTTTAACAGTGCTGTAAAGTCTCAATAATGTGCTCTGAATCTGTAAAACTACATTATTAACCCCTAAACTGCCAAACCTCCACATCACAAACTGCCTACTACACACCCCACATTCCAAACTACTCCACTACACTATTAACCCCTAAACTGAAACACTCCCACATTGCAAACTACTCCGCTACACTATTAATCCCCTAGACCGCCACACACCTAACAGGCTGCCAATATAGATCAAAGTTCTGAACTCAATATTGGCCAAAAATATCAGAAAAACTCTGACCACTAAATAGTTTGGGTGTTTATTTTTTTTTGGGGGGGGTAGCTAGCTCTATTATCTCTTATATCTGCCCACATGTCATTTTAGTTTGATTAAATAACATATTTACACATATAAACACATAAATACAGATGTATACACACATATGCACATGTGTAGACATGTATTCATACACATATTTAGATGTGTATAAACATTAGAGCCCTTTACAGTCAAACACCTTGCTATATACCATATCCCTTTTTAACCCTTTTTAAAAAAATATATATAATTAATTAAATTATATTTTTAATTAAAAAGAGTATATATAGGTTTAATAGTGAATTTTAATATGTTATAAAAAAAGCTCAACTCCTGACAGTAGAGTATAATAGGTGCGCCTATCTAAATATAATTAAATTTGCTAATTGCTGTGCTGAAGCAAAAACATAATTTATGTAAGAATTTACCTGATAAATTAATTTCTGTCATATTGGCAAGAGTCCATGAGCTAGTGTCGTATGGGATATACAATCCTACCAGGAGGGGCAAAGTTTCCCAAACCTCAAAATGCCTATAATATCACCCCTCACCACACCACAATTCAGTTTTACAAAACGAATAGCCAAGAAGTGGGGTGATAAAGAAAGGAGTAAAAAGCATCAACAAAGGAATTTGGAAATAATTGTGCTTTATACAAAAAAATCATAACCACCATAAAAAGGGGTGGGCCTCATGGACTCTTGACAATATGAAAGAAATGCATTTATCAGGTAAGTTCTTACATAAATTATGTTTTCTTTCATGTAATTTTCAAGAGCCCATGAGCTAGTGACGTATGGGATAGCAATACCCAAGATGTGGAACTCCATGCAAGAGTCACTAGAGAGGGAGGGACAAAATAAAAACATCCATTTCACTGAAAAAAATAATACACAACCCAATATAAATTTATTCTCAAAAATAAAAGGAAAAACTTGCCTGAAGAACTTTTCTACCAAAAACTGCTTCTGAAAAAGCAAATACATAAAAATGGTAGAATTTAGTAAATGTATGCAAAGAAGACCAAGTTGCTGCTTTGCAAATCTGATCAACTGAATCTTCATTCTTAAAAGCCCAAGAAGTGGAAACTGATCTTGTAGAATGAGCTGTAATTCTCTGAGGCGGGGCTTTACCCGACTCCAAATAAGCTTGATGAATCAAAAGCTTTAACCACGATGCCAAAGAAACGGCAAAAGCCTTCTGACCTTTCCTGGAACCAGAAAAGATAACAAATAGACTAGAAGTCTTCCTGAAATCTTTAGTAGCTTCATCATAATATTTCAGAGCTCTCACCACATCCAAAGAATGTAAGGATCTCTCCAAATAATTCTTAGGATTAGGACACAAAGAAGGGACAACAATTTCTCTATTAATGTTGTTAGAATTCACAACCTTAGGTAAGAATTTAAATGAAGTCCGCAAAACTGCCTTATCCTGATGAAAAATCAGAAAAGGAGATTAACAAGAGAGAGCAGATAATTCAGAGGGGGGTAGTTATCAAGCCGTCTACTTTTCTGGCTTCGCCGGCCCAATACGTCCGCCTAAGCTCGCCTACCTTCGCCGCCGCGGACCTGAAAAAATATGCCTAAGTTATCAAATAAAGCTGTCAAAAAGCCGCGGGGCGATGAGCAGCGGACTGTGACAGTTATCACTCATCCGATCTCGCTGCCCTTTGGCTTTTTCCCAGCTTTATTGCTAGCCTGTCACTAAGCACTCACACTAAACTGCACTGTTCTACCCCCTATACCGGCGCCCCCGGAGCCCGCCGCAACTAAATAAAGTTACTAACCCCTAAACCGCCGCTCCTAGACCCTGCCGCAACTCTTATAAATGTATTAACCCCTAAACCGCCGCTCCTAGACCCTGCCGCAACTCTTATAAATGTATTAACCCCTAAACCGCCGCTCCCGGACACCGCTGCCACCTACATTATACCTAGTAACCCCTATCCTGCCCCCCCTATACCGTCGCCCTCTATTATAAAATTATTAACCCCTATCCTGCTGATCCCGCACCTCTCCGCAACTAAATAAATAGTTTAACCCCTAAACCGCCGCTCCATGAACCTGCCGCAACCTATATTAAACCTATTAACCCCTATCCTGCCCCCCCTACACCGTCGCCACTTATAATAAATTTATTAACCCCTAATCTGCCCCCCCTACACCGTCGCCACCTATAATAAATTTATTAACCCCTATCCTGCCCCCCATTACGTCGCCGCCACTGTAATAAAATGATTAACCCCTAAACCTAAGTCTAACCCTAACCCTAACGCCCCCCTAACTTAAATATTAATTAAATAAATCTAAATAAATTAACTCTTATTAACTAAATGAATCCTATTTAAAACTAAATACTTACCTTTAAAATAAACCCTAATATAGCTACAATATAAATAATAATTATATTCTAGCTATCTTAGGATTTATATTTATTTTACAGGTAACTTTCAATTTATTTTAACCATGTACAATAACTATTAAATAGTTATTAACTATTTAATAGCTTACCTAGCTAAAATAAAGAGAAATGTACCTGTGAAATAAATCCTAACCGAAGTTACAATTACACCTAACACTACACTATACTTTAATAAATTATTCCTATTTAAATATAAATACTTACCTGTAAAATAAACCCTAAGATAGCTACAATGTAATTAATAATTATATTATAGCTATCTTAGGATTTATATTTATTTTACAGGTAACTTTGTATTTATTTTAGCTAGTTAGAATAGTTATTAAATAGTTATTAACTATTTAATAACTACCTAGCTAAAAGAAATACAAAATTACCTGTAAAATAAATCCTAACTTAAGTTACAATTAAACCTAATACTACACTATCATTAAATTAACTAAATAAACTACCTACAAATAACTACAATTAAATACAATTACATAAACTAACTAAAGTACAAAAAATAAAAAAAGCTAAGTTACAAAAAATAAAAAATTAAGTTACAAACATGTTAAAAATATTACAACAATTTTAAGCTACTTACACCTAATCTAAGCCCCCTAATAAAATAACAAACCCCCCCAAAATAAAAAAATCCCTACCCTATTCTAAATTAAATAAATTTCAAAGCTCTTTTACCTTACCAGCCCTTAAAAGGGCCATTTGTGGGGGCATGCCCCAAAAAGTTCAGCTCTTTTGCCTGTAAAAGAAAAATACAATCCCCCCCCCAACATTAAAACCCACCACCCACATACCCCTAATCTAACCCAAACCCCCCTTACAAAAACCTAACACTAATCCCCTGAAGATCATCCTACCTTTAGTTGTCTTCACTCAGCCGAGCCACCGATGGAACTGAAGAGGACATCTGGAGCGGAAGAAGTTAATCCTCCAAGCGGCGCTGAAGAAATCTTCCATCCGATGAAGTCATCATCCAGGCGGCGCTGAAGAAGTCTTCGATCCGGCCGATGTCATCTTCAAAGAGGCGCTGAAGAGGTCTTCTATCCGGGCGGTCATCTTCCAAGCCGGGTCTTGAATCTTCCTTCCGCCGACGCGGAACCACCTTCTTCACCGACGGACTACGACGAATGACGGCTCCTTTAAGGGACGTCATCCAAGATGGCGTCCCCTCAATTCCGATTGGCTGATAGGATTCTATCAGCCAATCGGAATTAAGGTAGCAAAATCTGATTGGCTGATGGAATCAGCCAATCAGATTCAAGTTCAATCCGATTGGCTGATCCAATCAGCCAATCAGATTGAGCTTGCATTCTATTGGCTGATCGGAACAGCCAATAGAATGTGAGCTCAATCTGATTGGCTGATTCCATCAGCCAATCAGATTTTTCCTACCTTAATTCCGATCAGCCAATCGGAATTGAGGGGACGCCATCTTGGATGACGTCCCTTAAAGGAGCCGTCATTCGTCGTAGTCCGTCGGTGAAGAAGGTGGTTCCGCGTCGGCGGAAGGAAGATTCAAGACCCGGCTTGGAAGATGACTTCATCGGATGGAAGATTTCTTCAGCGCCGCTTGGAGGATTAACTTCTTCCGCTCCGGATGTCCTCTTCAGTTCCATCGGTGGCTCGGCTGAGTGAAGACGACTCAAGGTAGGATGATCTTCAGGGGATTAGTGTTAGGTTTTTGTAAGGGGGGTTTGGGTTAGATTAGGGGTATGTGGGTGGTAGGTTTTAATGTTGGGGGGGGGTTGTATTTTTCTTTTACAGGCAAAACAGCTGAACCTTTTGGGGCATGCCCCCACAAATGGCTCTTTTAAGGGCTGGTAAGGTAAAAGAGCTTTGAAATTTATTTAATTTAGAATAGGGTAGGGATTTTTTTTATTTTGGGGGGGTTTGTTATTTTATTAGGGGGCTTAGATTAGGTGTAAGTAGCTTAAAATTGTTGTAATATTTTTAACATGTTTGTAACTTAATTTTTTATTTTTTGTAACTTAGCTTTTTTTATTTTTTGTACTTTAGTTAGTTTATGTAATTGTATTTAATTGTAGTTATTTGTAGGTAGATTATTTAGTTAATTTAATGATAGTGTAGTATTAGGTTTAATTGTAACTTAGGTTAGGATTTATTTTACAGGTGATTTTGTATTTCTTTTAGCTAGGTAGTTATTAAATAGTTAATAACTATTTAATAACTATTCTAACTAGCTAAAATAAATACAAAGTTACCTGTAAAATAAATATAAATCCTAAGATAGCTATAATATAATTATTAATTATATTGTAGCTATCTTAGGGTTTATTTTACAGGTAAGTATTTATTTTTAAATAGGAATAATTTATTAAAGTATAGTGTAGTGTTAGGTGTAATTGTAACTTCGGTTAGGATTTATTTCACAGGTACATTTCTCTTTATTTTAGCTAGGTAAGCTATTAAATAGTTAATAACTATTTAATAGTTATTGTACATGGTTAAAATAAATTGAAAGTTACCTGTAAAATAAATATAAATCCTAAGATAGCTAGAAGTATTATTTATATTGTAGCTATATTAGGGTTTATTTTAAAGGTAAGTATTTAGTTTTAAATAGGATTCATTTAGTTAATAAGAGTTAATTTATTTAGATTTATTTAATTAATATTTAAGTTAGGGGGGCGTTAGGGTTAGGGTTAGACTTAGGTTTAGGGGTTAATCATTTTATTACAGTGGCGGCGGCGTAGTGGGGGGCAGGATAGGGGTTAATAAATTTATTATAGGTGGCGACGGTGTAGGGGGGGCAGATTAGGGGTTAATAAATTTATTATAGGTGGCGACGGTGTAGGGGGGGCAGGATAGGGGTTAATACATTTAATATAGGTTGCGGCGGGTTCAGGGAGTGGCGGTTTAGGGGTTAATACATTTATTATAGTTGCGGTGGGCTCCGGGAGCGGCGGTTTAGGGGTTAATATGTATAGAGTAGCTTGCGGTGGGCTCCGGGAGCGGCGGTTTAGGGGGCAATAACTTTATTTAGTTGTGGCGGTGTAGGGGGGGTCAGATTAGCAGTGTTTAGACTCGGGGTACATGTTAGGGTGTTAGGTGTAGACAGCTCCCATAGGAATCAATGGGATGTTTGTCAGCAGCGAACTTGTACTTTCGCTATGGTCAGACTCCCATTGATTCCTATGGGATCCGCCACCTCCAGGGGTGGCGGTTTGAAAACCAGGTACGCTGGGCCGTAAAAGTGCCGAGCGTACCTGCTAGTTTTTTGATAACTAGCAAAAGTAGTGAGATTGTGCCGCACTTGTGTGCAGAACATCTGGAGTGACGTAAGAATCGATCTGTGTCGGACTGAGTCCGGCGGATCGAAGTTTACGTCACAAAATTCTACTTTTGCCGGTCTCGAGCCTTTGATAACTAAGGCGAATCAGCCTCGCCACAAATACTCTGCGGAATTCCAGCGTATTTGAGGTTGACGGCTTGATAACTAGGCCCCAGAAACTCTTCTAGCAGAAGAGATGGCCAAAAGGAACAGCACTTTCCAAGAAAGTAGTTTAATGTCCAAAGAATGCATAGGCTCAAATGGAGGAGACTGTAAATTCTTCAAAACCAAATTAAGACTCCAAGGAGGAGAGATTGATTTAATGACAGGCTTGATACAAACCAAAGCCTGTACAAAACAATGAATATCAGGAAGTTTAGCAATTTTTCTGTGGAATAAAACAGAAAGAGCAGAGATTTGTCCTTTCAAGGAACTTGCAGACAAACCTTTATCCAAACCATCCTGAAGAAACTGTAAAATTCTAGGAATTCTAAAAGAATGCCAAGAGAATTTATGAGAAGAACACCATGAAATGTAAGTCTTCCAAACTCGATAATAAATCTTTCTAGAAACAGATTTGCGAGCCTGCAGCATAGTATTAATCACTGAGTCAGAGAGACCTCTATGACTAAGCACTAAGCATTCAATTTCCATACCTTCAAATTTAATGATTTGAGATCCTGATGGAAAAACGGACCTTGAGATAGAAGGCCTGGCCTTAATGGAAGTGTCCAAGGTTGGCAACTGGACATCTGAACAAGATCCTCATACCAAAACCTGTGAGACCATGCTGGAGCCACCAGCAGCACAAACGATTGCTCCATGATGATTTTGTAGATCACTCTTGGAAGAAGAACTAGAGGCGGGAAAATATAAGCAGGTTGATAATGCCAAGGAAGTGTCAACTCATCCACTGCTTCCGCCTAAGGATCCCTGGACCTGGACAGGTACCCGGGAAGTTTTTTGTTTAGATGAGATGCCATCAAATATATTTCTGGAAGCCCCCACATCTGAACAATTTGAGAAAACACATCTGGGCAGAGAGACCATTCTCCCGGATGTAAAGTCTGATGACTGAGATAATCTGCTTCCCAATTGTCTATTCCTGGGATATGAACCGCAGAAATTAGACAGGAGCTGGATTCTGCCCAAACAAGTATCCGAGATACTTCTTTCATAGCTTGAGGACTGTGAGTCCCACCCTGATGATTGATATAAGCCACAGTTGTGATATTGTCTGTCTGAAAACAAATGAACGCTTCTCTTTTCAACAGAGGCCAAAACTGAAGAGCCCTGAGAATTGCACGGAGTTCCAAAATATTGATTGGTAATCTCACCTCTTGAGATTTCCAAACCCCTTGTGCTGTCAGAGATCCCCAAACAGCTCCCCAACCTGAAAGACTCGCATCTGTTGTGATCACAGTCCAGGTTGGACGAACGAAAGAGGCCCCTAGAATTATACGATGGTGATCTAACCACCAAGTCAGAGAAAGTCAAACATTGGGATTTAAGGATATTAATTGTGATATCCTTGTATAATCCCTGCACCATTGGTTCAGCATACAAAGCTGGAGAGGTCTCATATGAAAACGAGCAAAGGGGATTGCGTCCAATGCTGCAGTCATGAGACCTAAAACTTCCATGCACATAGCTACTGAAGGGAATGACTGAGACTGAAGGTTCTGACAGGCTGCAACCAATTTCAAACGTCTCTTGTCTGTTAGAGACAAAGTCATTGACACTGAATCTATCTGGAAACTTAAAAAGGTTACCTTTGTCTGAGGAATCAAAGAACTTCTTGGTAAATTGATCCTCCAACCATGTCTTCGAAGAAACAACACTAGTTGATTTGTGTGAAATTCTGCAGAACGTAAAGACTGAGCGAGTACCAAGATATTGTCCAAATAAAGAAACACCGCAATATCCCGCTCTCTGATTACAGAGAGTAGGGCACCGAGAACCTTTGAAAAGATTTTTGGAGCTGTCACTAGGCCAAAAGGAAGAGCAACAAATTGGTAATGCTTGTCTATAAAAGAGAATCTCAGGGACTGATAGTGATCCGGATAAATCGGAATATGAAGATATGCATCCTGTAAGTCTATTGTGGACATATAATGCCCTTGCTGAACAAAAGGCAGAATAGTCCTTATAGTCACCATTTTAAAAGTTGGTACTCTTACATATCGATTCAAAATCTTTAGATCCAGAACTGGTCTGAATGAATTCTCTTTCTTTGGGACAATAAATAGATTTGAATAAAACCCCAGACCCTGTTTCTGAAACGGAACTGGCATGATTACCCCTGATAACTCCAGGTCTGAAACACACTTCAGGAAAGCCTTAGCCTTTACTGGGTTTGCTGGAAAGGGTGAGAGAAAAAATCTTCTCACAGGCAGTCTCACTCTGTATCCTATTCTGTACCCATGAGAGACAATACTCTGAATCCAATGATGTTGGACCGAATTGATCCAAATATCTTTGAAAAATTTTAATCTGCCCCCTACCAGCTAAGCTGGAATGAGGGACACACCTTCATGCAGACTTGTGGGCTGGCTTTGATCTCTTAAATGGCTTGGATTTATTCCAATTTGAAGAAGGCTTCCAAATGGAAACAGATTCCTTAGGGGAAGGATTAGGTTTCTGTTCCTTATTTTGTCGAAAGGGACGAAAACGGTTAGAAGCTTTAAACTTACCCTTAGGTATTTTATCGTGAGGCAAAAAAACTCCTTTCCCCTCAGTGGCAGTTGAAATTATTAAATCCAACTGAGAACCAAATAATGTATTACCTTGGAAAGAAAGAGATAGCAATCTGGACTTAGAAGTCATATCAGCATTCCAAGATTTGAGCCACAAAGCTCTTCTAGCTAAAATAGCTAAAGACATAGATTTAACATCAATTTTGATTATATAAAAAATGGCATCACAAATTAAATTATTAGCATGTTGAATCAACTTAACACTGCTAGACAAATCATAATCCGATACTTGTGCTAAAGTTTCAACCAAAAAGTTGAAGCAGCTGCAACATCAGCCAAAGAAATTGCAGGCCTAAGAAGATGACCTGAATATAAATAAGCCTTCCTTAGATAAGATTCAAGTTTCCTATCTAAAGGATCTTTAAAACAAGTACTATCTTCTGTAGGAATAGTTGTACGTTTAGCAAGAGTAGAGATAGCCCCATCAACTTTGGGGATCTTTTCCCAAAACTCCAATCTAACTGCTGGCAAAGGATACAATTTTTTAAACCTTGAAGAAGGAATAAAAGAAGTACCAGGCCTATTAAATTCTTTAGAAATCATATCAGAAATTGCATCAGGAACTGGAAAAACCTCTGGAATAACCACAGGAGGTTTATAAACAGAATTTAAACGTTTACTAGTTTTAATATCAAGAGGACTAGTTTCCTCCATATCTAATGTAATCAACACTTCTTTTAACAAAGAATGAATATACTCCATTTTAAATAAATAAGAGGATTTGTCAGTGTCAATATCTGAGGCAGGATCTTCTGAATCAGATAGATCCTTATCAGAGAAGAATAAATCAGTATGTTGCCGGTCATTTGAAATTGCATCAACTCTATGAGAAGTTTTAAAAGACCTTTTACGTTTATTAGAAGGTGGAATGGCAGACAAAGCCTTCTGAATAGAATCAGAAATACATTTTTTAAAATTTACAGGTATATCTTGTGCATTAGATGTTGAGGGAACAGCAACAGGTAATGAACTACTACTGATGGATACATTTTCTGCATGTAAAAGTTTATCATGACAACTATTACAAACTACAGCTGGAGGTATAATCTCCACAAGTTTACAACAAATGCACTTAGCTTTGGTAGAACTGTTATCAGACAGCAGGGTTCCAACAGTGATTTCTGAGACCGGATCAGATTGAGACATCTTGCAAATGTAAGAGAAAAAAATAACATATAAAGTAAAATGATCAATTTCCTTATATGGCAGTTTCAGGAATTGCAAAAAAAATGAAAACAGCATAGCCCTCTGACATAGAAAAAAGGCAAGAGGCAAATAGGAATGGGGTCTTAAATAATGAAAATATTTGGCGCCAAGTATGTTGCACAACAAACAGAAAAATATTTTTTGGTACCAAAAACGTCCAGAAACGACACACTCGCGTCATAGATGACGCAACCTTGTGAAGGACTCAGCGTCAACTAAGACGCCGGAAATTACGAATTTACATCAATGAACGTAACTTCACGCCAAAAAGATCTTGCGCCAAGAATGACGCAATAAACTTTGGCATTTTGCGCCCTCAAGAGCCTAATTGTGCCAGCGAATTTAAAAGACAGTCAATTTGAAAAAGAGACTATACCCCAGGTAAGAAATACATTTTCATAAAAAAGCATTTCCCAGATATGAAACTGACAGTCTGCAAAAGGAAATATACTGAAAACCTGAATCATGGCAAATATAAGTACAATACATATATTTAGAACTTTATATAAATACATAAAGTGCCAAACCATAGCTGAGAGTGTCTTAAGTAATAAAAACATACTTACCAAAAGACACCCATCCACATATAGCAGATAGCCAAACCAGTACTGAAACGGTTTACAGTAAAGGTAATGGAATATGAGAGTATATCGTCGATCTGAAAAGGGAGGTAGGAGATGAATCTCTACGACCGATAACAGAGAACCTATGAAATAGATCACCGTGAGGAAAACAATTGCATTCAATAGGTGATACTCTCTTCACGTCCCTCTGACATTTGCTGTACTCTGAGAGGAATCAGGCTTCAAAATGCTGAGAAGCGCATATCAACGTAGAAATCTTAGCACAAACTTACTTCACCACCTCCATAGGAGGCAAAGTTTGTAAAACTGAATTGTGGTGTGGTGAGGGGTGATATTATAGGCATTTTGAGGTTTGGGAAACTTTGCCCCTCCTGGTAGGATTGTGTATCCCATATGTCACTAGCTCATGGACTCTTGCCAATTACATGAAAGAAATATATGTGCTAATCATATGATACAAAATAGATAATAAAGAAAATAAGTAAAATTAAACAAATAATTATTGAGTGAAAAAAACTATAAAATCATAACAACACCAATATTATATAAAATAGTACAAAAAATAATAACAGTGGTGCAAGTGCTAAAAGTCAAATAAGAGGAATAATCCCATATGTTCCCAATGATGTTGTAAAACAACCCAGCAACTCCAAAATTCACTGGTGGGCAGCTCTTCTCATGTGAATGGCCGTTCACTTAAAGGAATCCTATAAATAAAATAGGAGAAGGCGCCACATAGCGTTGTAAAGCTTTATAAAACATATACAGCTTTCATGAATGAAAATTCACTCACATTTGGTGGAGCACATCAAAGTGCTAAACTTGCAGGCCAGATATTTAGGAGTAATCTGTCTAACTCGCCTCCTGTTTCAGGAACCAGATGATAGGTGTTGATCCGGTGGCAGGTTGCAGAGACTGGATCCAATGGTTCAAAGTGATGCCAGTGTGATATAACTGCATCAATGCCAAGAACCATCAAAGGTGCACAAATTGTATAATAAAATGTGTTTATTAGTAAAAACACTTTAAAAACAGCGATGCGTTTCACAGTTATACACTATTTCCTCAGACTGATATTAAAACAAAAAAAAAGTTGACACAAATATAGATGCTTGTTAGTACAAAGTTTCATACCACAATTTGCATTGCAAAGGGAACCAAATCCTATTTGTTATGGTTCCGATTACGTGAGTAGACATTTATCAATCATCGGTGGTAAACATATTCGCCATTGCTTGTTATAGGCCGATACTTGACCTAGCGGCCATGTGTATGGAGGATGTAAACAAAAGACACTAGATGTTTGTACTCTTATGTCTCAGTGGGCTACAGTATATACAACTTTCTCATCCATAAGTGATCGCACAAAAAAAAATTTAATGACGCTTTGTAGTAGAAAAAAACAGGGATTAGATTGGCAACATACTTTGCGCTTGTGAACGTAAAAAATAAAAATTAAAAATATGATTCAGTGGGCAATATAGTATTTTCAAGCAATGGTGATTTAAAGTGACATACTAATAGATATATTGTAATGCCATTTAAAAATAATAATATTTAGTTAAAATAGTCAAAAGAGTGTTGTAATATGTGATAGACCAAATTAAGTGTAGTGTGCTAAAATATATAACCTGGTTAAGGAGTTGTTCAAAATTTAGAAGTGTGTTCACCTTATTATTCAGGAACTAACATCAGTACATTTCCCCAAGTTACACAAAATTCAAACAGCATTAAGGGAAAAATTGTGCAGCAAAATGCAAATTTAGCCGAATGCTGCTAAGTCCATATTCATATTGAAACCTTTGGGAAAAAGAATGTTCAAACGGAAGATCCAAAAAGTTTCCCTCTGTCTTAGTCTATTAAATCTATTATACAGGTTAGACTCTGTGCTGGGTTCTACTGGCATTATGTTAAAAATATTAAGATTGCCATTATGTACTTGATTACAGTGACGTGAAACACTATGAAATTTGTAATTGTTCTTCATATTGCGGAAATGCTCATTCCACCTGTCACATATTTTTCTGCAGGTACGTCCTATGTATTGGATTCCACATAATTGGCACGTAAGTAAATAGATAATATAAGTTGAATTACAAGTGACATGACACTGTAGTGTATAGTTTATTTTTGTAGTTGGGGACATAAAACTGTCTGTTCCTTGTATGAAATGATTGCACATACTGCAATTCTTGCTCAAACATTTAAAAATACCTTTCTTTTTGAATTTGGTAATAGAAGTGATTGTCTCTTTACTTTTATTTACTACCACTTTACTTGGCGCTAGCATGTTTTTGAGAGTTGGTGCTCTCCTGAATACACATGGTGGTCTCTCTGTTAGATTTTTACCTAAAATGGGATCTCTACATAGTATATCCCAATGTTTAGTTAGGATCTTCGTAATGTGTGTGTGATTAGAATTATATTGTGTTATGAACATAGTCTTATTTTGATCAAAGAGACAATCACTTCTATTACCAAATTTAAAAATAAAGGTATTTTTAAATGTTTGAGCAAGAATTGCGGTATGTGCAATTATTTCATACAAGGAACAGACAGTTTTATGTCCCAAACTACAAAAATAAACTATACACTACAGTGTCATGTCACTTGTGATTCCACTTATATTATCTATTTGCATACGTGCCAATTATGTGGAATACAATACATAGGACGTACCTGCAGAAAAACATGTGACAGGTGGAATGAGCATTTCCGCAATATGAAGAACAATTACAAATTTCATAAGGTTTCACGTCACTGTAATCAAGTACATAATGGCAATCTAAATATTTTCAACATGACGCAAGTAGAACACATCTCAGAGGGAAACTTTTTGGATCTTCCAGTTGAACACGCTTTTTCCCAAGGGTCTCGATATTAATATGGACTTAGCAGCATTCAGCTAAATTTGCATTTTGCTGTACAATTTTTCCCTTAATGCTGTTTAAATTTGGTGTAACTTGGGGAAATGTACTGATGTTAGTTCCTGAATAATAAGGTGAACACACTTCTAACTTTTTAACAAATCCAGAACCAGGTTATATATTTTAGCACACTCCTCTAATTTTTTTTATTTTTTTTTACATCTATCACATATTACAACACTCTTTTGTCTATTTTCACTCTATGGGCTCCATGTACTAAGCAGTCAGCGAGCTACCCGCAACAAATCTCGCGTCAAAACTCGCAAACTGATATGTAAAAAGTCGTCAACTATGTTCAAACTCGCATCTTTAAAATTGCGAGCGTACATATCCGCCAAACCTCGCTACCTCTCCATTTTTCACTGTAATTAGACACATTTGACCACCAACTCGCCAAAAACGAATGTACTAAAAAATCTATTTGTCCGCTCGCTACAATTTCCGCTCCCACCTCGTTATTTTTGCTTCGCCACCTTTTAGGTGGCGGGCAAGGTACAAAACAATAGGAAAGTCAATCTAGACGCCAGTCTAGACATATATAAAAGGCAGTAATATCAGCATTGTACAGCATAACTGGCGTCTAATTTGTCTCTCATTTCCATGTACATAAATTGCGCCAAATTTGTCGACTGTAATTAAAGAGTAATCTATATTTTAAATTTGTATTGTATAGTTGTCAATCTTTATAATTATTTTTATATTAATATTTATATATTATCAGATCCAGATGAAGCCATATCCAAATTGTAAATAAATATTACAAAAATAACGCTCTGTTATCACTCTTCAAAAAATTTTGAACAATAATAAAGTTGTTTAGATAAGTTGAACTTTTATAGGAGCAAAATTCTATTCTTGCGACTACTATGATGTTCGTGACACCTTGCATGTCACGTGTTAATAATTGGCCAGACAATTCAACTGAAAGTTAAGTACATCAGCTTAGTCACGGCGAGCGAGGCGTCAAATTTATCAATAATCCGCCACTGCTCGCGGCGGGCTAGACTTGTCTATTTATTGGGGGATTATTAGTACATAGTGACAGCGGACACCATTTCGCCCGCGGCGAGTAACGGCGAGTTTATCCGCGTCTAAAATGACGGATGAATTGACGGCTTAGTACATGGAGCCCTATATCTTATTATTTTTAAATGGCATTACAATGTATCTATTAGTATGTCACTTTAAATCACTATATTGCCCACTGAATCATATTTTAAATTTTTATTTTTTACATTCACAAGCGCAAATTTTGCCAATCTAATCCCTGTGTTTTTCTACTAGAAAGCATGATTACATTTTTGGTTTTGTGCGATCACTTATGGATGAGAAAGTTATATATAGCCTACTGAGACATAAGAGTACAAACAACTTGTGTTGTGTCTTTTGTTTACATCCTCCATACACATGGCCGTTAGGTCAAGTATCGGCCTATCACAAGCAATGGCGAATATGCTGACCACAGATGATTGGTAAATGTCTGATCACATGATGGGAACCATAACCAATATGATTTGTTTCCCTTCATAACGCAAATTGTGGTTATTTGAAACTTTGTACTAACGAGTATCTATATTTGTGTCAACTTTAGAGCAAATTTATCCGATATAGACATGCAACTAAACGATGGTTCTGATGATTGTATTTCGAGATATGTTATGCTAAATCTGTTAGCCTTTATTTCTAGCGCCCGGTTGGCACAAATTTTAATTAAGTAAAGAGGGGGGGAGATTTTGAATTGTTTGTATGATTGGATCCTTATGTGCATAAAAGGCCAACAAATTCATTGTTTTAATAACAGCCTGAGGAAACAGTGTATAACTGTTAAACGCGTCGTTGCTATTTATGTGTTTTTACTAATAAACACTTTTTATTATACCATTTGTGTACCTTTGATGGTTCTTGGTATTGATGTAGTTAGATCACACTGGCATCACTTTGAACCATTGGATCCAGTCTCTGCAGCCCACCACCGGATCAACACCTATCACCTGGTTCCTGAAACGGGAGGCGAGTTAGCCAGATTACTCCTAAAGATCTGACCTACGAGTTTAGCACTTTGATGTGCTCCACCAAATGTGAGTGAATTTTCATTCATGAAATCTGCATCTGTTTTATAAAGCTTTACTACGCTATGTGGCACCTTATCCTATTTGTTTAATATGTTTTAGATGTTTTTTTGTGATTTTTTTTCCAAACCCTTAAAGGGATAGTAAACCCAAAATAAAACTTTGCATATCTTAAAACATTATATCACATTTTTTTAAATAAGCAAATAACATCCATCAGCTAATCTTTACAGTTTACCTGTAAATTGCTGCTGAAATAATCGATTCTGCCAAACCCATCTTTTCTTCTAATTATATTGACAAATTGCAGAGTTCTACCTAGGTAGGACAGTAGTGATGTCCCACATGCGCATTAGCAACCTCTTTAGACAATGTATGCGCATAGCTCACTCCTCCACAGTTAGCTGCCGCATTATTAAGCCCTTGTAGTGTCAAAATCTGTGACCCAACGGAATGTGTGACCGTGATGTCACCACATTCCTCAGCGCACACGTGACCACCAATCACCTGCTAGAGACACCTCCTTCGTCACGGTCGCCCATTCCATCGGGTTGCCTGACTCGAACTACTGTCACTAAGCAACCTACGCATTGAGGGCATCTGAGTGCTCACATTGATCTGGGTGGGAAAATTATACAAGCAAAGGAGCATCACTATTGCATTGTGCTCTTTTATTCTCCTAAAGCAACTTATTTTTAAAGCACTACACCGGAGGCAGAGTGAAGGTGTTGCTTGTGTTTGAGGATGACATAAAGACCTATTGTCTCTGCAAAAGGCTCATTCTCGCCATCTTCATCACACTCATTTTCTGTATATTTTATTTACACCCTTCCCTATCTTCAGCTTCTATTGGGCAGCCCTCAATATTAGATATTTCTATTTGAATCTCTCTGCATATTCACTTTCTGGGTTCACGTCCTCCGTCTCTACTACACACATCTACTTTCTCGTGTCGCCTTCTCCCCTTGCACTCAGTCACCAGGCAGCTCGCTGTGCTCTAGGTCTTTATGCTCTAAAGAGGGTAATCAAACATGGCATGGTGTCAGTTACTTCTCCATTGCGCATCCAAATGCCCATACTTAAGAATACGTATGTGAACAACTGCTTCATTAACATTCAAATACATGCATCGGCTCTGTTGCACGATAGGCTAAAACATTTCTATGTAATAGCACTAGAGCAGTGAACCCAGCCTCTACTAGGGGCGGTCTTAAGAGCCGTGTCACACATAAATGAGAATATAAATGTTATAATTATGCAAGCTTTGTTACTAAGAACAAGTAAGTTTTTTTTAAAGTGTATGAGTTGAACTTTCTGATTGTGTATTTTTTATTTTTGGAAAAATGCAGAGTTCTAACCCTTTAAGCTTTGCTTCAGGTCTCAAGTCATACTAAATATTCAAGAGCAATTGCGGCTTGTACTTGAGCCCAACCTATAACTTTAAACCTGTAATATGAGCACTATTTAGCACAGTCGGGATATCCATTGAAAGTATAGGTTGCACTATAGCAGACATCCTTAAACTTGGCCCTCTAGAGGTTTTGGAACTACATTTCCCATGATGCTCAGCCAGTTGATATGCTGGCTAAGCATCATGGGAAATTCAGTTCCAAAACCTCTGGAGGGCCAAGTTGGAGGATGTCTGCGCTAGAGTGATGTCAGACGCACTTACCCTTCTCTGGTAAATTGTGCACTAATGTTAGTGTGATCAAGCAATAATGCTCATAGCAACCCCACACAATCATTAACACCACTTGTGATCTAGCCTTAAATGAGGTATTATTTTAAATCTGCGTGTAAATGCAATGAAGACAAAAAAACTAAAAACAGCTGAGCAGGAAAGAGCTTTAACTTACGGCTAGATTTAGAGTTCTGCGGCCAAAGGGGTGCGTTAGCTACGCATGCTTTTTTTCCCCCGCACCTTTTAAATACCGCTGGTATTTAGAGTTCACAGAAGGGCTGCGTTAGGCTCCAAAAAATGGAGCGTAGAGCATATTTACCGCCACTGCAACTCTAAATACCAGCGTTGCTTACGGACGCGGCCAGCTTCAAAAACGTGCTCGTGCACGATTCCCCCATAGAAAACAATGGGGCTGTTTGAGCTGAAAAAAGCAGCGTTAAGCTCCTAACGCAGCCCCATTGTTTCCTATGGGGAAACACTTCCTAAGTCTGCACCTAACACCCTAACATGTACTCCGAGTCTAAACACCCCTAACCTTACGCTTATTAACCCCTAATCTGCCGCCCCCGCTATCGCTGACCCCTATTATTATTAACCCCTAATCTGCCGCTCCATACACTGCCGCAACCTACGTTATCCCTATGTACCCCTAATCTGCTGCCCCTAACACCGCCGACCCCTATGTTATATTTATTAACCCCTAATCTGCCGCCCCCGCTATCGCTGACCCCTGCATATTATTATTAACCCCTAATCTGCTGCTCCGTACACCGCTGCAACCTACGTTATCCCTATGTACCCCTAATCTGCTGCCCCTAGCACCGCCAACCCCTATATTATATTTATTAACCCCTAATCTGCCGCGCCCAACGTCGCCTCCACCTACCTACAATAATTAACCCCTAATCTGCCTACCGGATCTCACCGCTACTCTAATAAATGTATTAACCCTAAAGCTAAGTCTAACCCTAACCCTAACAACCCCCTAAGTTAAATATAATTTAAATCTAACTAAATAAATTAACTCTTATTAAATAAATTATTCCTATTTAAAGCTAAATACTTACCTGTAAAATAAACCCTAATATAGCTACAATATAAATTATAATTATATTGTAGCTATTTTAGGATTAATATTTATTTTACAGGCAACTTTGTAATTATTTTAACCAGGTACAATAGCTATTAAATAGTTAATAACTATTTAATAGTTACCTAGTTAAAATAATTACAAACTTACCTGTAAAATAAATCCTAACCTAAGTTACAATTAAACCTAACACTACACTATCAATAAATAAATTAAATAAAATACCTATAATTATCTACAATTAAACCTAACACTACACTATCAATAAATTAATTAAATACAATACCTACAAATAAATACAATGAAATAAACTAACTAAAGTACAAAAAATAAAAAAGAACTAAGTTTCAAAAAATAAAAAAATATTTACAAACATTAGAAAAATATTACAACAATGTTAAACTAATTACACCTACTCTAAGCCCCCTAATAAAATAAGAAAGACCCCCAAAATAAAAAAATGCCCTACCCTATTCTAAAATTAAAATAGAAAAGCTCTTTTACCTTACCATCCCTGAAAAGGGCCCTTTGCGGGGCATGCCCCAAAGAATTCAGCTCTTTTGTCTGTAAAAAAAACATACAATACCCCCCCCAACATTACAACCCACCACCCACATACCCCTAATCTAACCCAAACCCCCCTTAAATAAACCTAACACTAAGCCCCTGAATATCTTCCTACCTTATCTTCACCACGCCGGGTTCACCGATCGATCCAGAAGAGCCTCCGATGTCTTGATCCAAGCCCAAGCGGGGGATGAAGATATCCATGATCCGGCTGAAGTCTTCATCCAAGCGGGAGCTGAAGAGGTCCATGATCCGGCTGAAGTCTTCTATCAAACGGCATCTTCAATCTTCTTTATTCCGGATCCATGTTCATCCTGCCGACGCTGAACATCCATCTTCACTGACGACTTCCCGACGAATGAAGGTTACTTTAAGGGACATCATCCAAGATGGCGTCCCTCGAATTCCGATTGGCTGATAGGATTCTATCAGCCAATCGGAATTAAGGTAGGAAAATTCTGATTGGCTGATGGAATCAGCCAATCAGAATCAAGTTCAATCCGATTGGCTGATCCGATCGGATCAGATCAGCCAATCGGATTGAACTTGATTCTGATTGGCTGATTCCATCAGCCAATCAGAATTTTCCTACCTTAATTCCGATTGACTGATAGAATCCTATCAGCCAATCGGAATTTGAGGGACACCATCTTGGATGACGTCATGGACCTCTTCAGCTCCCGCTTGGATGAAGACTTCAGCCGGATCATGGACATCTTTAGCCCCCGCTTGGGCTTGGATCAAGACATCGGAGGCTCTTCTGGATCGATCGGTGAACCCGGCGTGGTGAAGACAAGGTAGGGAGATCTTCAGGGGCTTAGTGTTAGGTTTATTTAAGGGGGGTTTGGGTTAGATTAGGGGTATGTGGGTGGTGGGTTGTAATGTTGGGGGGGGGTATTGTATTTTTTTTTTTTTACAGGCAAAAGAGCTGAATTCTTTGGGGCATGCCCCGCAAAGGGCCCTTTTCAGGGCTGGTAAGGTAAAAGAGCTTTTCTATTTTCATTTTAGAATAGGGTAGGGCATTTTTTTATTTTGGGGGTCTTTGTTATTTTATTAGGGGGCTTAGAGTAGGTATAATTAGTTTAAAATTGTTGTAATATTTTTCTAATGTTTGTAAATATTTTTTTATTTTTTGTAACTTAGTTCTTTTTTATTTTTGTACTTTAGTTAGTTTATTTAATTGTATTTATTTTTAGGTATTGTATTAAATTAATTTATTGATTGTGTAGTGTTAGGTTTAATTGTAGATAATTGTAGGTATTTTATTTAATTAATTTATTGATAGTGTAGTGTTAGGTTTAATTGTAACTTAGGTTAGGATTTATTTTACAGGTAATTTTGTAATTATTTTAACTATTTTAGCTATTAAATAGTTATTAACTATTTAATAGCTATTGTACCTGGTTAAAATAAATACAAAGTTGCCTGTAAAATAAATATTAATCCTAAAATAGCTACAATATAATTATTATTTATATTGTAGCTATATTAGGGTTTATTTTACAGGTAAGTATTTAGCTTTAAATAGGAATAATTTATTTAATAAGAGTTAATTTATTTCGTTAGATAAAAATTATATTTAACTTAGGGGGGTGTTAGGGTTAGAATTAGCTTTAGGGGTTAAAAAATTTATTAGAGTAGCGGTGAGCTCCAGTCGGCAGATTAGGGGTTAATGCTTGAAGTTAGGTGTCGGCGATGTTAGGGAGGGCAGATTAGGGGTTAATACTATTTATTATAGGGTTATTGAGGCGGGAGTGAGGCGGATTAGGGGTTAATACATTTATTATAGTAGCGGTGCGGTCCGGTTGGCAGATTAGGGGTTAATAAGTGTAGGTAGGTGGCGGCGACGTTGGGGGCGGCAGATTAGGGGTTAATAAATATTATGTAGGTGTCGGCGGTATTAGGGGCAGCAGATTAGGTGTACATAGGGATAACGTAGGTGGCGGCGGTGTACGGAGGGGCAGATTAGGGGTTAAAACATTTTAATAGATTGGCGGCGGTATGGGGGGGCCTCAGTTTAGGGGTACATAGGTAGTTTATGAGTGTTAGTGTACTTTAGAGCACAGTAGTTAAGAGCTTTATAAACCGGCGTTAGCCCAGAAAGCTCTTAACTACTGACTTTTTTCTGCGGCTGGAGTTTTGTCTTTAGATTTCTAACGCTCACTTCAGCCAAGACTCTAAATTCCGGCATTAGAAAGATCCCATTGAAAAGATAGGATACGCAAATGGCGTAGGGGGATCTGCGTTATGGAAAAGTCGCGGCTGCAAAGTGAGCGTTAGACCCTTTCCTGACTGACTCCAAATACCATCGGGGGGTAAAAACCAGCGTTAGGAGCCTCTAACGCTGGTTTTGACGGCTACCCCAAACTCTAAATCTAGGCCTTAGTTAGGCAATATATGTATGCTTGTGCGTATCTGAAGTAGTGCGCGTATTACAATTTGAAAATAAATGTGTTCACTCAAGTGTAATTGAATTCAATGCGCGTCTGACCTCAGAGCTCTGGTTAACTGTTAAGTTGGAATAAAAAGTTGCACAAAAAACATCAAGATTATATTAATAAGTACAGTTACTTTCATAATAACAGCAAATTATTGAATAAAAATTGCATTTAAAAGTTATAAGGGCTCATAGACATGAGGTCTCAGGTATTAGAAAAGAAAGGCACACAAAGGGATTTAACATAGAGATACATACATATACATGTCTAAATGTGTATATATATATATATATATATATATATATATATGTATGTATATATATATATATATATATATATATATATATATATATACATGCCGGGGTTAGGTTCCAGAAGGAATTGTTGTAAATTGAAACCGTTTTAAATTGAAACCCAGTTTATAATGTAAGTCAATGGGAAATGAGGGAGATAGGTTCCAGGCCCCTCTAAAATTGTCATAAGTAACACCTAATACATTATTTTTAAAGCTTTGAAATGAAGACTTGAAATGCTAAACAGCATTATAAACCTAATAAAATAAGCACACAACACAGAATATATAATTAAACAAAGTAAAATAAACAAAAACATTTGCTAAACAGCATTATAAACCTAATAAAATAATCACACAACACAGACTTCACTTGCATTTTTCTACAAACAGTTCTTTCTATGCATTCCAATCTGGACTGATTTATAGACAGGAAGATCTTGTTCCTTTGAAATCTGCTTGATAGCTCAGGTCTGGTTAAACTGTTTAATTTCAGCTTGCTTGGCTTTGCTGCAACACAAGCGGACAGCTCCACCTACTGGCTATTTTAATATATGCACTGCTTCTCAATGCTTTTCAATAGCAGTCACATGACTGGAAAAAAAGGTTGTTATTCTGAAACGGTGCAAATTGAACCATTGTAAAATGAGGGCCACCTGTATATATGAATATATATATATATATATATATATATATATACATGGCTTTAAATTTCCAGTGGTCCACTAGCCCATAAGACTTAGACATTGCAGCAGACAACTTAGAAATTTGACTTTTTCCTGTCTTTAACATTGAGTGGGCTAGAACCACATTGCTATTTTTCCACCCCTGTATATATATATATATATATATATATATATATATATATATACTTAGCATACAAAGAGAGAAGTGCTCTACCAGGAACGAACAACAGCTCAGTGGCTTGTTCTATGGCGATTTACCACCCAGAGGCAGCCTCTTTTAGACCAGTTTGCTTTTCACAGAAGAAAACTTTCCTGAAGTATATCAGTCTGATCCCGCCAAGTAAGGTCAGTCCAGCCCCGAAATACCAGGCAATTCTCCTCTGAACAAGGAACATGACAACCCCAGACAATCGTCTGGGGAAGTCTCCCTATGGGTGATGGGGGAAACCAGACATGGACTCCTTGCCCAGTGTGCTTAGAGGAATGTGGCTGCACCTCACTGACGAGGCCCATAGGAGGCCGAAACGATCGTCTGGGGTTGTCATGTTCCTTGTTCAGAGGAGAATTGCCTGGTATTTCGGGGCTGGACTGACCTTACTGGCAGGATCAGACTGATATACTTCAGGAAATTTTTCTTCTGTGAAAAGCACACTGGTCTAAAAGAGGCTGCTTCCGGGTGGTAAATCGCCATAGAACAAGCCACTGAGCTGTTGTTCGTTCCTGGTAGAGCGCTTCTCTCTTCGTATGCAAATTATTATGACCCTGGGGAAGTCTCCCTATGGGTGATGGGGGAAACCAGACGTGGACTCCTTGCCCAGTGTGCTTAGAGGAATGTGGCTACACCTCACTGACGAGGCCCATAGGAGGCCGAAACGATCGTCTGGGGTTGTCATGTTCCTTGTTCAGAGGAGAATTGCCTGGTATTTCAGGGCTGGACTGACCTTACTGGCAGGATCAGACTGATATACTTCAGGAAATTTTTCTTCTGTTAAAAGCACACTGGTCTAAAAGAGGCTGCTTCCGGGTGGTAAATCGCCATAGAACAAGCCACTGAGCTGTTGTTCGTTCCTGGTAGAGCGCTTCTCTCTTCGTATGCAAATTATTATGACCCTGGGGAAGTCTCCCTATGGGTGATGGGGGAAACCAGACGTGGACTCCTTGCCCAGTGTGCTTAGAGGAATGTGGCTGCACCTCACTGACGAGGCCCATAGGAGACCGAAACGATCGTCTGGGGTTGTCATGTTCCTTGTTCAGAGGAGAATTGCCTGGTATTTCGGGGCTGGACTGACCTTACTGGCAGGATCAGACTGATATACTTCAGGAAATTTTTCTTCTGTGAAAAGCACACTGGTCTAAAAGAGGCTGCTTCCGGGTGGTAAATCGCCATAGAACAAGCCACTGAGCTGTTGTTCGTTCCTGGTAGAGTGCTTCTCTCTTCGTATGCAAATTATTATGACCCTGGGGAAGTCTCCCTATGGGTGATGGGGGAAACCAGACGTGGACTCCTTGCCCAGTGTGCTTAGAGGAATGTGGCTGCACCTCACTGACGAGGCCCATAGGAGGCCGAAACGATCATCTGGGGTTGTCATGTTCCTTGTTCAGAGGAGAATTGTCTGGTATTTCGGGGCTGGACTGACCTTACTGGCAGGATCAGACTGATATACTTCAGGAAATTTTTCTTCTGTGAAAAGCACACTGGTCTAAAAGAGGCTGCTTCCGGGTGGTAAATCGCCATAGAACAAGCCACTGAGCTGTTGTTCGTTCCTGGTAGAGTGCTTCTCTCTTCGTATGCAAATTATTATGACCCTGGGGAAGTCTCCCTATGGGTGATGGGGGAAACCAGACGTGGACTCCTTGCCCAGTGTGCTTAGAGGAATGGGGCTGCACCTCACTGACGAGGCCCATAGGAGGCCGAAACGATCGTCTGGGGTTGTCATGTTCCTTGTTCAGAGGGGAATTGCCTGGTATTTCGGGGCTGGACTGACCTTACTGGCAGGATCAGACTGATATACTTCAGGAAATTTTTCTTCTGTGAAAAGCACACTGGTCTAAAAGAGGCTGCTTCCGGGTGGTAAAACGCCATAGAACAAGCCACTGAGCTGTTGTTCATTCCTGGTAGAGCGCTTCTCTCTTCGTATGCAAATTATTATGACCCTGGGGAAGTCTCCCTATGGGTGATGGGGGAAACCAGACGTGGACTCCTTGCCCAGTGTGCTTAGAGGAATGTGGCTGCACCTCACTGACGAGGCCCATAGGAGGCCGAAACGATCGTCTGGGGTTGTCATGTTCCTTGTTCAGAGGAGAATTGCCTGGTATTTCGGGGCTGGACTGACCTTACTGGCAGCATCAGACTGATATACTTCAGGAAATTTTTCTTCTGTGAAAAACACACTGGTCTAAAAGAGGCTGCTTCCGGGTGGTAAATCGCCATAGAACAAGCCACTGAGCTGTTGTTCATTCCTGGTAGAGCGCTTCTCTCTTCGTATGCAAATATATATATATACTTATGTGTGTGTACATATGTATTTTGTGTATATATGTATTTACAGACACATATACACATATAAAAGCATAAATATATATGTGTATATCTATCTATCTATCTATCTATCTATATATATATATATATATATATATACAGACATCCCAACCTGCAAAAGCTAATTTCAGGGAGGTGGCTTCACCCGCTACTGCGCCGCCACCCCCCTTCCCAGTTATATATTGGACACCTTGAAACCCTAAATAAGATGGAGACTTATCATTATCATTAATTATCAAGTAGCTTCCCACTAAAGGCACAATAAAAAAAAAGTAGCTTTATTGCACAACCACATACATCGTACGCTTGTTGAATGCTGAAATATTTTAGAATACGAAGTTTAATTACGTACAGTAAATAAGGTGTTTTATTTTATTAAAATCAGGCTTGGCTTTCTGGTTACTGATGCATGATTTGAGGGTTCTATAATGTCCCAGCAACTAAAGGCATTCCTTAAAGAACCACTTTTCTGGATTTGGGCCACATTGGATCATGATACTTGGAGTTTCAGGGAGATTGCATTCCATTTGCTGCCATCAGGAAGCCACTTTTACAATCAGGGAGACTTCCTGAACTTCAGGGAGAGTTGGGATGTCTGTATATATATATATATACATATATGTTCAATGAAGCCCTTTTCAGTTAAGTAGCTGAATACATGTAAAATCATATTTATGCAATATTCATATTTATTACAGTGTAATACTGTTTTTTTGTATAAATATTACCCGTTCCAATATTCTTCACATAGGGGAATATGTTTTAGTAAGTAAAATATGTAAGTATTTATAAATAGATATTCCTATATATATCTGCATGTATCTGTATATACCTATATATAATCATCTAAGTATATAGGTATAGATATATATTTTAACAACAAAAAACCCCATTATATATATATATATATATATATATATAAATGTATTTATGGATACATAGAACATAATCTGCTATGTAAAGGACATTGGAATGTAAAACATTCATATTGCTTGTCGGGTTAGCACAACAAATGAGAAAATGGGATCAGCTTTAAGTGACTTGTTGCGTGTTTTTTTTTTTTTTTTCCCAACTTTTTTTTCCACTCCATTGAAGCCTATGAGAGAATACTTTAATGCGGTCACAATATGGTAACTTTTGCGCACATCGAGTTAGTGCGCGAGTGAGAACCTTTTTACTTTCAACTTGTAATGATCCCTGACATGTGCAAAAATTCAAAGTAGAGAAAACTTAGCACGTGAGAGGGAGCAGTAATTAGCACTCTAGTCGTAATTTAACTCATAATGTGCTTTAAATTAATTTTGCTTTTGCTTTCTTTAGAAATCAATTCAATCTACAAAAACAATTTAGAGGCAAGACAACATGTAACAAAATTCTAGCCTGAATATTCTTTAAACTGAGATTTCTAGGACAGTCATTCCAAGAATTTCTCTGCAAAATTATAAACCACATTTTGGTAATAGCTGAAGTAATGGCTTGATCTGCTTCAGACATTCCAGAAACTTATTTTTCCATGAAAGGGACACTCTTACACATATAAAACACACTGGATCCAATTTGTTAACTATTGACTTGAAGGTTGTGGTTTTATTTACAATTGATAAGAAAATGGCAATGTGACTGTCATTTTTCAGTTGTACTAGATATTTCTAAAGATAAAATATACTTCCAACAAACTAGTTCTTAAATTGTTGTCATTTAATATGTATGTCTAGACGATCCGATTGATAAAATTGCAGACTGGTTTAATACATACATCAGTGTTTCTCTTACTATGCAGAGTGTTTTTACTAATATTTGATATTATTCTATTAGTGTGATTTTACTATGTATTGACAAATGTTATACAACACATGTGTGCATCTTGATATTATTTTCAAACAATTATAGCATTACCCTCAGAAGTATTTGAGATTCCTTGATTGCTTTTATAGATGCAGTGCAGACATTTCTCAGTTACATATGTACTTTAAGTCTTCTGAGTACATATTTAAACAAAAGCAATGCATATGCTTTGGTTCAGTGGTAATGGGGGAGAGACAGCATCTGCAGATGGTAAATGCAGGATTTTTTACAGCTCAAGCGTCTTGAGGTTTTCTTGGTAAGATGCATTTTCTTTTGATAATCATCTTAAAGAAAATAAAATGTATTGCAAATGTAAGACATATTGAGCCGGAATATATTCTGACTGTGCTAAATAGTTTTGTCTAGTAGTATTTATTTAAGAATCAGTATTGTAAAATGGATAAGAAAGAGAGAAAGAAAGTAATGAAATATATTTTTTCTGTACGCATTTTTATGTTATGATAGTGTGGCAATAATGTGGCTGAATGTCATTAATTGCATATTTTTGTCCAGAAAAAAAAGAAAAGAAAAAACACCTGAAGTGCGGATTTCAAAAACACCGGATTTGAACAGCCAATAGGATTTCATTACCTCTCCTCCTATTGGCTGATTTGAATTTCAAAAATCAAATCAGCCAATAGGAATGCAAGGGATGCCATTTTGAAAAGGCCCCCTTGCATTGAAAATTCAGTTTACGGCAGTGACCGTATGAAGAGGACGCTCTGCGCTGGATGTCTTCAAGGATAGACCCGCTCTGCTCCGCCGGTATGAAGATAGAAGAATTCTCGCCGCCTGGATGTCTGGACTTCAGAAACTGTAAGTGGATCATTGGGGGTTAGTGTTAGGTTTTTATTTACTTTTTTTGGGTGTTTTTTTTTTAGATTAGGGTTTTAGCATTCTTAAAAGAGCTAAATTCCATTTTCAGGGCAAGAAAAGGAGCTGAATGCCCATACAAATGCCCTTTTCAGGGCAATGGGTAGCTTAGGTTTTTGTTAGAGTTAGGTTTTTTATTTTAGGGGGTTGGTTGGGTGGTGTGTTTTACTGTTGGGGGGTCTTTGTGTTTTTTTTTCAGGTAAAAGAGCTGATTTCTTTAGGGCAATGCTCTACAAAAGGCACTTTTAAGGGCTATTGGTAGTTAATTGTAGGCTAGGGTTTTTTTTATTTTGGGGGGGCTTTTTTATTTTTATAGGGCTATTAGATTAGGTTTAATTTTTGTTTAATTTTGGATCATTTCGTTTGTTATTTTTGTAATTTAGTGTTTGTTATTTTTTGTAATTTAGTATTTTTTATTTTTTGCAATTGTAGATTTATTTTTTTAGTAGTGTTAGGTTTTTTTAATGTGTAATTTAATTTATTTAATTGATAGTTATTTTAATTTTAGTATAATAGTAATGTTAGTTTAATTTATAGTTTAAACTTAGGTTTTTTTAATTTCCCAGCAATCTTGTCATTTTAATTTAAAGTTAAGGGGTTGTTAGGATTAGGGGTAAATAGCTTAATTTAGTTTTTTTGTGATGTGGGGGGTTAGCGGATCAGGGGTTAATAAGTTTATTTAGTGGCGGTGATGTGGGAGGCCAGAGATTTAGGGTTTAATAACTTTATTTAGTGGCAGCGATGCCAGGGAGCGGTGGAATAGGGGTTAATATCTTTATTATAGTGTGGGCGATGCTGGGGTGCGGGGGAATAGGGGTTAATAAATTTATTATAGTGGTGACGATGTCAGGAGCAGCAGATTAGGGGTTAATAACTTTAATATAGTGTTTGCGATGCGGGAGGGCCTCGGTTTAGGGGTTAATAGGTAGTTTATGGGTGTTAGTGTATTTTGTAACACTTTAGTTATAAGTTTTGTGCAACAGTTTTGTGGTGCAAAACTCATAACTACTGGTCTCAGATTGCGTAATGGATCGTGTCGGTATAGGCTGGAACACAATCTTTTTAGCCTCACCGCAAAACTTGTAATGGCAGCGCAATGGAATTCCCAAGCAAAACCGTTATTTTATTGGAGTGCGTGATTGACGTTGCATTACAGGCTTGCGGTACAGCTATTCCCGACAAGACTCGTAATGGCTGCGTTCCGGTTTTTACGCTGAAATGGCCATTTCAGCGTTAAAACCCAAACGCAAAACTTGTAATCTAGGTGTATGCTAAATAGTTTTGTCTAGTAGTATTTATTTAAGAATCAGTACTGAAAATAGGGTTTTAAGAAGAAAGAAAGAAAATAATTAAATATATTTTTTCTGTGCTTATTTTTAATGTTATGATAGTTTGGCAATAATGTATTTGCTTCCAAAAATAAATATGGCTGAATGTCATTAATTGCGAATTTTTGTCCAGAAAATAAAGAAAAGAAAAAAAGAGAGACACATTGAGCTGAAATGTATTCTAACTCTGCTAGTTTTGTCTAGTAGTATTTATTTAAGAATCAGTACTGTAAATGGAAAGAAAGAAAGAAAGAAAGAAAGACAGAAAGAAAGAAAGAAAGAAAGAAAGAAAGAAAGAAAGAAAGAAAGAAAGAAAGAAAGAAAGAAAGAAAGAAAGAAAGAAAGAAAGGAAAATAGAAAAGAAATAATGAAATATATTTTTTCTGTACTTTGTTTTATGTTACGATAGTGTGGCAATAATGTATTTGCTTCCAAAAATAAATATGGCTGCATGTCATTAATTGCCAATTTTTGTCCAGAAAATATATTTTACGCAAAACAGAAACATGCACTAAAACTCTCTGTGTAAAAAAATTAATTAATGGAATGTGTAAGTGGACATGCCATTTAGCAGTTCAGGGGTTGCTGGCACATTAAAGCTACAATGAGCTGTACATGAGTTGTCTACTGGATTATTTTCAAATTGGCCCTATACCCACCAAAGCGTGGAATAGTTCCAGCATGTCTGTTCCACATCTCGTCTGCGTCCAAATTTGAAGACTATGCTTAGAGTACTTTACATAAATCATCGGAGGGCTTTAAGCATCCGTTTTAATTCTAGGTGAGCAAAACTCTAAACAAAACTATGAGATTGGAAAGTAATGTGTGTTTCTGCTAATTAGAAATAATTGAGGTACTAATTAATTAGACCAACAAATAAAGCCTTTTTTTTAAAGGAATGACACTTTACTGCCTAAATTCTTAAACATATTGTGGTAAAGAAGATGCTATTTAATACAGCACATGATAAAATACTTAACGCAGCATTTAGAATCTATACTTTTTAAAATGTTTTAAAAAAAAAATGTATTCTATAGTACAGCTTAGTATCCTTATAATAACTGATATCAACAATACTAAATGATCCCTTAAGTGATCACCCAACTGCTTAGAAGTAGCCATATTAAAACATTTATACTTTTAGTAACCTAATTCACTGGTCATGCACAATCCTGGGCTGCTAAATCAGATGACATATTATTTACTAAAAAGATTCTTTTTTATCTCTTTTTCTAAAAAAAAGAAATATGGTTATTTGTCAGGAACTATAAACATCCAAGAGTCATTGATTTGAAATACAATTTCTAAATAAAAAAATGTAGAGCACAAGGGAAGAAAGAATGTTACACACCTACTGTATATCTCAGAATGTGCTGCCTCACCAAAATCATGTTGTGATATACAGATGTTATAAATAAGTTCAAATAATAAAAAAGGCACATGAATAAATATTCCTGTAGTGGCTGCGCTGTTCTTTGATTAATGCGTGTTACATTCCTCTTGTCAGCAAGTGCAGATAGCTAGTAACAATATCATGAAACAAGTTTAATGCAACAAATGTCAGTTAAACTTTACAAATGAAGTGCTAACAACGCCATCCAAGCTATGAGCTAAAGAACTACCTCAAATGTAGGGAATATTTGAGTAGACTCATTATAACTCTCTAATATAAACTTGTCCATCATCTGTTCTCCAAAAGTATTCAACTGGAACAAATGTGGATCTGTAGGACTCACATTTTTTATAGATATTTTAGTAGATATCTGAAAACAGGGAGGACACAACCTGATGTAAATAGACACCATTAACAGCTGATCGTAAGCACATTAATTATTTCTCTTAAGAAAGTTTGCTAAGGAGCAAACGAAACGCGTTGAGGGCGGAGCTGTGGTGGACTGCTGCAGACCGGATCCAAAAGAAACTTCCTCGGCTGTGGTGAACTCTGGTTGTCCGGCATTGGAGTCAGTGGATGTACTGTATCTTATGATACTGTAGATTTTATTCCAACCTCTTGTGAGTGTTTTTAACTGTACAGGGAGTGCAGAATTATTAGGCAAGTTGTATTTTTGAGGATTAATTTTATTATTGAACAACAACCATGTTCTCAATGAACCCAAAAAACTCATTAATATCAAAGCTGAATAGTTTTGGAAGTAGTTTTTAGTTTGTTTTTTGTTATAGCTATTTTAGGGGGATATCTGTGTGTGCAGGTGACTATTACTGTGCATAATTATTAGGCAACTTAACAAAAAACAAATATATACCCATTTCAATTATTTATTTTTACCAGTGAAACCAATATAACATCTCAACATTCACAAATATACATTTCTGACATTCAAAAACAAAACAAAAACAAATCAGTGACCAATATAGCCACCTTTCTTTGCAAGGACACTCAAAAGCCTGCCATCCATGGATTCTGTCAGTGTTTTGATCTGTTCACCATCAACATTGCGTGCAGCAGCAACCACAGCCTCCCAGACACTGTTCAGAGAGGTGTACTGTTTTCCCTCCTTGTAAATCTCACATTTGATGATGGACCACAGGTTCTCAATGGGGTTCAGATCAGGTGAACAAGGAGGACATGTCATTAGATTTTCTTATTTTATACCCTTTCTTGCCAGCCACGCTGTGGAGTACTTGGACGCGTGTGATGGAGCATTGTCCTGCATGAAAATCATGTTTTTCTTGAAGGATGCAGACTTCTTCCTGTACCACTGCTTGAAGAAGGTGTCTTCCAGAAACTGGCAGTAGGACTGAGAGTTGAGCTTGACTCCATCCTCAACCCGAAAAGGCCCCACAAGCTCATCTTTGATGATACCAGCCCAAACCAGTACTCCACCTCCACATTGCTGGCGTCTGAGTTGGACTGGAGCTCTCTGCCCTTTACCAATCCAGCCACGGGCCCATCCATCTGGCCCATCAAGACTCACTCTCATTTCATCAGTCCATAAAACCTTACAAAAATCAGTCTTGAGATATTTCTTGGCCCAGTCTTGACGTTTCAGCTTGTGTGTCTTGTTCAGTGGTGGTCGTCTTTCAGCCTTTCTTACCTTGGCCATGTCTCTGAGTATTGCACACCTTGTGCTTTTGGGCACTCCAGTGATGTTGCAGCTCTGAAATATGGCCAAACTGGTGGCAAGTGGCATCTTGGCAGCTGCACGCTTGACTTTTCTCAGTTCATGGGCAGTTATTTTGCGCCTTGGTTTTTCCACACGCTTCTTGCGACCCTGTTGACTATTTTGAATGAAACGCTTGATTGTTCGATGATCACGCTTCAGAAGCTTTGCAATTTTAAGAGTGCTGCATCCCTCTGCAAGATATCTCACTATTTTTGACTTTTCTGAGCCTGTCAAGTCCTTCTTTTGACCCATTTTGCCAAAGGAAAGGAAGTTGCCTAATAATTATGCACACCTGATATAGGGTGTTGATGTCATTAGACCACACCCCTTCTCATTACAGAGATGCACATCACCTAATATGCTTAATTGGTAGTAGGCTTTCGAGCTTATACAGCTTGGAGTAAGACAACATGCATAAAGAGGATGATGTGGTCAAAATACTAATTTGCCTAATAATTCTGCACTCCCTGTATTGTATCTCCAAATAAAGTACAATTCTACCTTGATGTGGGGTTGCACCTT
Organism: Bombina bombina; assembly: GCF_027579735.1. Taxonomy (NCBI): domain Eukaryota; kingdom Metazoa; phylum Chordata; class Amphibia; order Anura; family Bombinatoridae; genus Bombina; species Bombina bombina. The sequence continues at coordinate 651,408,790 of NC_069502.1, read as the reverse complement.
TTTTTCTCTTGTTTGCTTCAGATTCCATGAAAAGAGAGTGTAAGTGACACACCTTTGAGTTTTGGCAGCACCCAGGAGAGAGTGGATTTTGGAGGATTCCTTGAATTAACTGTTGGATTCACTTGTTTCTTGGAACTGATCAAACTAACTGTCCTCAAGGGAGCCGGTAACATATAATTTGTGTGCACAAAATGCACTTTTATTTTTTCTATCAATTGTTTTTTATAATGCATTTTTATTGTTATTTAATTACTGTTATTTAAATGTAACATTATAGTTTTATTATTGTTTTATTTTATTTTGTTATTTGTAGGAGGGGAAAAAAATAATACTGTTTTTGCATTACCATTGATCTCAACATCCACACCCAGTATCAGCTCTATATTTAACAAGTGAAGCCATTAGTAGCGCTGTTAATATTTTTTGTGCAAATATTTTAGTAAATATATATACTTCAGATCAGATGTAATGCATGTGCATGCTTACTATCTTTAAAATGCAAGGTGTAAGCATTGGCTGTATCTACTCTAGAAAACATAATTAATGTTTTGCCTCCTTTTTATTTTTTCTTTCCCCAGATTGTATATCATCTACACAAGACTAAAAAAATACTGCTGAAATTCATTAGTATTCATTTGTTTCCCTTAATTTACTTTAGAGGTTAAAAATACTTACCTATAGCACATTGGAGAGCCGCAGTAATCCCGACATCTCTTCACAGAGCCCAGGCCGCACTAAAAGAAGGCTTAGTGTTAGCGCAACTCTGGGCTTTGTTAAGAAAGATCGGGATTAGCACAACTCTCCAGCGTGCTATAGGTAACTATATAACGCAACAGGTGAACTTTTTCACTTATAGCAGAGCAATATTTACATTCATTTAATGAAAACAAACGTAAATTTTCCACACAAATTTGTGTGGAGGATCCCAGAGCCTGTGCTAAAAGACTTTCTCCTTTGCACAGGCTCCGGTTTCCAGCCACACTAATTCTCCTATTAGCACGGTCCTGGACTCAGTGAAGAAGTGTTAGATTAGTGCAACTCCCCACCATGCTGTAGGTAAGTAATGTTTTTAAACTTTAAAACCTAATTTTAAGGATAACAAATATATACTAATGAATTTTATTATATTTTATTATAGCGCTGCGGAATCTGTTGGCGCTCTACAAATAACCGATAATAAATAATAATAATTTTGAGGCTTCCGGTTTGGGCGGACTGACAGACACGCTTCTCAGTCCCAAGCTGATCTCAGCGGTTGATCTGTGAGATTGAGCCCAGCTGCTCCCACCCGCTTACCCAGCCTGGTTCTTGGTTGTGCGGGATTCCTTGGCTACGTCTGAGCCACCTGCAGAGGAAGCCTTACAAGCCGGTTGGTGCTAGTGGTATGAACCACACTCTACGCCAAATTTGTTCCGCTTAAGATATCCTCCACTGGCGAGCTACAAGGAGGGTGAGGAAGCGGCAGCCAACCCGGTGTGGAGCCGTGGATATTGCCAAGTTGGAGCAAAGATCCGGGGTCGGTCAGGCCCCCATCAGTTCTGCCGCTGGTAGGTCGAGACTGTCACTCGGCGGAGGGATCTGTCGGTGGCGCCTCCTCCTCGCGGCGAAGTTCCGCATCGTGTGTTTGCTTGGAGGCAAGACCATTTACAGAACGCAGAGGTCTCACCCGTTGTAGCAGAAGTTTTGTGGCGTAAGAATCTGCTGTAAGGAGTTCAGCCTTCTTATCTCATTCGGTTCATAATCCTGCTTAGAGGGCTTCTGACTCAGTTTGAAGTTAAGATTGGGCAGGAGCACCTTTCTACAAGTCGGAGATTGGCTGCAGAGGATCCTACAGGCCCTATTCGATCCTACAGGTACTGTGACATTTAGCTTACTATCGTTCCTGAATGGCGTTGCTGCATAGAGGAGCTCCTAGTCGCCTATGCTTGCTCAGGAAAGTAAAGCTATCCTCCGTCAGTCAGCCACATTATCTCATCTATAATCAGGCAACTTCAAGCACACTGAGTGTTTTTCTTTTCTTACTATTGCTTTTGGGGACATAAATGCCTGTAATAATTATTGGACTGATTAATGGAGACATTTGGAAAAAGTGAAGGGGAAAAACTAAAGAGGGGCTAGCTACGAAGAGCTGTATATTGCCTTTATGTCGATTGATAACAAAAAAGGGGGGATTGTGGACTCTATTTAAAATAATTTTGCTGTTGGTTAAGTCAGGTTGTGATAGTTTAAACTATTATTTTCTATAACCCTGTGCACCTGCTGTAAGATATGGGAATTTTCTCCTCTTCTGGCTAACTTGATTTATGGTAACAGTGTATGAGGATTACTAATAGAGGTTTAACCATTTATGAATCATATTTAGATTTAGTCCTCTTCTGGGTATTAAACTAGAAGGCAGTGATAGGATTGGACTACATTTCTTTGTCTGCTCATCAAAAAAAAAATGTGTGTAATGTATAGGTATTAAAAATTGGGCCCTGAGCACAACTTACACTAAGTAGCACTAATTTTCACTTGCGTATATTTGTGTGTATATATATACATATATATATATATATATATACTTATATCCAGCTAGCTACTCAATTGTAGCTATAATTAAAGAAATTACAAGAAAAGGGTAAGAGGCTGCACTTTTTTTTTTTTTTTGAACCCCATATTGACTACACTCAACACATATTTTTGTGTACACATTTTTTTTTTTTTTCCCCCTTTTTGGTGTGTAAACACGATTTTGCTTGGTTTTTTTTGTTTTTTTTTCACATATTTTTTTTTTTTTTTTTTCCTTCTTTCACTGTAAGCCCATGGAAAAATTTATTACGCAGACTAAGCAAAATTCTCCCATAATGCCTGCAAAAGTTAAAGATAAAAGGAATAAAAACCCAGAAATTTCTGTAGAAATTGCCCCAGACATAGCCCCCCCAGTCATGGATATGCAATCTCTGTTAACACAAATGACAGCTCTCTTTTCACCTCAGTTCGATATTATTAAAAAAGAGCTCACCAATATATCGTCAGAAATTATGACTCTAGCGAGTGAGGTTAAACAATTCTCAGCCAGATTGAACGAGGCTGAAAATAGAATCTCTAACTTAGAAGATCTCACTAATTCACAGGAAAGTACAGTACGTTTGCAGGAGACTAAAATTTCTAATTTACAATTGCGATTGGAGGACCTCGAAGACCGCTCTAGACGTAACAATATTCGTATTGTGGGTCTTCCAGAATCAGCTCAGTATCAGGATCTCCTAAAGATCACCTCTTTGTTGCTACCCCAGGCTCTGGGTTTCCCCCCCCATCAACTCCCTTTGGCGGTAGAAAGAGCACACAGGATTGGGGGCAGAAATCCCGGCCTGGGTAGGCAAGACAGAGGAAGAATGTGTATCTTTAAATTACTCCGTTATCAAGATAAAGTAGAACTTCTAAAACTCTACAGGAAAATTGAGTCTTTCACATTTGATAATAATAGATTACTATTATTCCAAGATTTTTCCATGGAAACCTCCTCTAAGAGGAAGTTAATGGCACCCTATTGCAAGAAAATCCTGGATAAAGGTCTTAAAGCATGGCTGGTTTATCCAGCTAAAATTATCGTAGAAACACAGGATATGAGAAAAGCTTTAAATAATACCCAAGATGCGCAGGAGTTCATTGATAACCTTAATTAAATAGGGGTAAAACCAATGTTTGTGTTAAATTCAATCTGGATATGAATAACGTGGTAATCACTTGGTTTATTATGCTATTAGAAGGTTTGATTTTTCTGAACTTATTTTTTTTTTTTCAATTTATTTGAATTTACAGCAGTCTGTTTTAATGAATCTATTATAGGGAGGGGTGTTTTTTTTCTTTTTCTCTTCTTCTCTCTCTACTTCTCGTCGTCATCTCCTTTCCCTTCTTTTCTCTCGTTTCCCCCTCTCCCCCTGTCCTGCTCGAGTCTCCCTCCTTACTAGCGTACTTCTAACGTTCAAAGCCGGCCGTATGGGAATCAGCATATATGTTTCAAATTGTAATGAGTATAAACACTGATAAGATCAATTTTATTTCCTGGAATGTTGGAGGTATAACATCCCCTAAGAAACGCAAACTCATTATTAAATACTTAACGAAGTTTATACCAGATGTTGTACTGCTACAAGAGACTCATCTTAAAGAATCAGAAGTCTCTAAAATGAAATGTAAATGGGTGGGAGAAATAGTTGCCGCTCCTGCTATGGGAAGGAGATCAGGGGTAGCAATTCTCTTTCATAAAAATCTGGATTACAAGATTATAGGATATGAGTCTGACCCAGAAGGAAGGTTTATTATCTTACAGGTGATACTTAATGGCTGTAATTACACTATATGCAATGTTTATGGGCCAAATAATTTTACAAAAGAATTTTGGGATAAGATAAGAGATAAGTTATTCCCCTTTGCTGAGGGGAATTTAGTAGTAGGGGGGGATTTTAACATGTCTATGTGTCCAAATCTAGACAGACTATCGACAAAAAACAATAGATATTATTTTAAGGTTGCAAAATATTTTAAGAAATTCTGTCTTGGACTAAATCTGATAGATATCTGGAGGTTAAAATACCCGGATGTTCGTAAGTTTACTTGTGAATCAAAGGTGCATAAGACTTTTTCCAGGATCGATATATTATTTCTTTCTAAGGTTCTGGCCATATGTAAAACAAAGGCTACCATTAATGATATTGTGATCTCTGATCACGCGATAATCTCGCTTACACTCTTGGCATCAGTTAGACATAAAGATCAAGGCGCCTCGTTTTTTTTTCCCCGTTTCTTAATAAATAATCCTAAATTTATGAATTGGCTGAAACAGAAGTGGAAAGACTATACTACCTTTAATATCGCACAGTACAGTAAGATTGAAATCTTTTGGGAGGCAGCTAAGGCTGTTATAAGAGGAGAAAT